>NC_054547.1:33894974-34037474 GCF_017654505.1 Polyodon spathula | reverse complement strand
GCAATTATGACAGAAATGTTACATCAGCCATGTCACATAATACCTTGCATAAGCTGGAGTGTGTCTCTTTGGAACATATGCCTTATGTATAAAACATTTTTTAAGTCCTTCTTCTCTTCTAATGTCAACATTGATTTATCCCCTGCCTTAATCTTGTTGGAAACATTTCACAACCAATACTAATATTTTAGTTCTCTTTCCAAGTGCCTGAGCTGGAACTGGGTGCCATGAAATTAGAAATTCAATATTTAGATTTAATTAAGAGATTGTATGGAGAGGCTAATTGATACATGGCTTAGATTACCCTGGATGATGTTACAAGGCAGGTGTGTGTGTGGTTCTGGTATCATAATGATATATCAATGTATTACCCAGAAGAAACATTTTCAAGAAAGCAATTACTGGCCAATCTGATTATAATCAACCCACTGAAAGGAACAAAGAAATCTAATCTAAATCAAAGAAATATGAACAATTCAGTGGGCTGAAGGAACATCATTTTGTTTTCAAAATGTTCACCTTTTGTTGCCTTATAGCCTGAAATTAAAATGCATTAAAATAGTTTTTTTTTCATTTATCTACATATCCTACACCACAACTTCCAAATAAAAAAAATATTCTGGAAATTTGTAGAAAATTAATTAAAAATCAAAACTGAAATAGCTTGGTTGGATAAGTGTCCACCCCCCTTGTAATAGCAATCCTAAATTAGCTCAGGTGTAACCAATTGCCTTCAAAATCACACACCAAGTTGAGTGGCCTCCACCTGTGTTAAATTGTAGTGATTCACATGATTTCAGGATAAATTTAGCAGTTCCTGTAGGTTCTCTTTGCTGGGTAGTGCATTTCAAAGCAAAGACTCAACCATGAGCACCAAGGTGTTTTCAAAAGAATTCAGGGACAAAGTTGTTGAAAGGCACAGGTTGGGGGATGGGTATAAAAAAATATCAAAGCCCTTGAATATTCCTTGGAGCACAGTCAAGACAATTATTAGACGAAGAAGTGGAAGGTGTATAGCACCACCAAGACCCTGCCTAGATCAGTCAATCCCTCCAAACTGGATGACCGAGCAAGAAGGCGACTGATCCAAGAGGCTACCAAGAGGCCAATGGCAACTTTACAAGAGCTACAGGCTTTTATGGTCAAAGTGTGCATGTGACAATAATATCACAAGCACTCCAGAAATTTGGTCTGTATGGTAGGATGGCAAGGAGGAAGCCATTACTCAAGAAAACCCACCTTGAATTGCATTTGAAGTATCCAAAAAAACACTCAGGAGATTTTGTAGCCATGTGGCAAAAAGTTTTGTGGTCTGACGAAACTAAAATTAAACTTTTTGGCCTAAATGCAAAGCTTTATGTTTGGCACAAACCCAACACAGTGCATCACCCAAAGAACACCATCCCTGCTGTGAAGCATGGTGGTGGCAGCATCATGTTATGGGGATATTTCTCATCCTCAGGGACTGGGACACTTGTCAGCATAGAAGGGAAAATGAATGAAGTAAAGTACAGAGAAGTCCTTGAGGAAAACCTGCTGCCCTCTGCAAGAAAGCTGAAACTGGGACGGAAGTTCACCTTTCAGCATGACAGCAACCCAAAGCACACAGCCAAAGCTACACTGGAGTGGCTAAGGAACAAAAAGGTAAATGTCCTTGAGTGGCTCAGTCAGAGCCCCAACCTAAATCCAATCAAAAATTTGTGACATGACTTGAAGATTGCTGTCCATCAACTCTCCCCAAGGAACTTGACAGTAGAAAAAAAAAATCCTCATTTAAATGCATGAAACTGAGGCAATGACACAACAAAATGTGAAAAAAAGTTCAAATGGGTTTAGACTTTCTATAGGCACTGTACTTACATACATACACACACACACACACACACACACACACACACACACACACACACACACACACACACACACACACACACACATACATATACATATATATATATATATATATATATATATATATATATATATATATATATATATATACACACATACATACATTGCATACATAAATACATACATACATACATTACATACATACAAATGTACAGACATATGTGATTGCTTCTTGATGGCATGCAGTTATTCCCTATCATTTAAATGCCTCTGTTTAGTACACCAATATTTGTTTCAACTACAGTAAAGGCTATAGCAGCAATAATTATGAAGTGACATTGCATCATTACTAGTATTATTATTACTATTATTATTCTTTGTCCACTATGTCTATTCATTTGGATGTTTGTCCTTGGATACAGAAACAAGTGGTTTGTGATTTATCTACCGTTACTGTAAATTCAGATTCCTGAATGAATGCACTTCATAAATGATAATTAGCCTTTTCTCTCCCTGGGCTTAGAAACTAGAAACAATGTTGCTTTGCGTGGCATAAACGCAGCCAAAACAATAAAAGCCACAGTGCTGTTGTTTAGGAAAGTTATTACCTTGTCAATTGAGATGAGCTTTTCTTCAGTTCTTTTTTGTTCTTCTTGAATAATGAGCAGTTGTGGGTTTTAAGAAGCTGCAATATATTTCCACAGAAAGTACATCAGGGCAAATTAAAAGAAAAAGAAAAAACAATGATTTCTGATAATATATCTACTGTACATATAATTTATATTTGTCCCAAGACAGTTTGGGAGTGACAGTAAGTAATGTGAATGCTATGAAATCACATTTGAAATTAAAATTGAACTTTAAAGGGGGGATTTGATAAAGTGTAAATTAATCTGCTTAGCTGAGTAGATGTATTTTTCAGTGTGCATGTTAGTGAGTTTTAAAATTCAATTCAGCTAAACTGAATTTCATTATGAAAAAGGAGCAAGTCACAAAATCACATTACATTCCTTTGTTGTGCCCACAGTACATCAATCAATCAATCTTTATTTTATATAACGCTTTTCATAGTGAACCACCACCACAAAGCGTTTTACAAGATGCAGTAACAACAAGAAAATCCATAATACTTTAAATACAGAGAAATGCATAATATATGATATACAGTAAAAAAAAGCATAATACATTAAATACAGTGGAAAGTGCATAATACATGATAGTAGCATAATACATGAAATAGTACATTAAATACAGTGGAAAGTGCATAATACATGATAGTAGCATAATAAAAGAAATAGTAGCAACAACACATCAGCTAATAATAGATATCAGGCTTAAAGAGCATGGAAAGCAAGAGAGAACATGTGGGTCTTGAGAGCGGATTTAAAGTGAGCGACGGTGGGAGAATCCCACACCAAAGCTGGGAGGGAGTTCCAAAGAGTCAGAGCCATGAAGCTAAACGAGCGTTCTCCAAGTGTGATCCACTTTTCTGGGGGGATAACAAGCAGGCCAGAGTCGGGGGACCTCAGCTTGCGGGCAGGGACATAGCGGGTCAGCAGGATGAGGAGGTACTCGGGACCTGTGTGATGAAGGGCATTGTAGGTGATCAGGAGAGTTTTGAAAATAATCCTAAACTTTACAGGTAGCCAGTGCAGGTGGGCAAGACAGGGAGTGATGTGATCATGTTTTTCCTGGCAGCGGCATTCCGAACTGGCTGCAGTCAGTTTATGGTGTGTGCCGGAAGACCACCATATAAAGAGTTGCAGTAGTTGAGTCGAAAGAAGACAAATGCATGACAAAGTATCTTTGCATCTGGGAGGGAAATGTAGAGATGGAGTTTCGAATATGGTAGAGGGAAGATTTGACCACACAGGAGATGTGGGCATCAAAGGAAAGGTTGCTGTCAAGATGTACATCAAGGCTTTGTACTGTGCGGGAAGGCAGCAGCAGACAGTTTTCAAGGTTCAGGTCAGCTATATTTAGATACTTAAGTTGAGTTTTAGATCCTACTAAAAGGAGTTCAGATTTGCTAGTGTTCAGCTGAAGAAATTTAACAGACATCCAGGCCTCAATGTCTCGAATGCAAGCTGAGAATCGGACCATGGCAGAGGGGCTTCCAGGGTCGAGTTTTAAGTAGAGCTGGGTGTCGTCAGCATAGGGGTGAAACAGGAAGCTGTGTTGGCAGATGAGGTGGCCCAAGGGAAGCACGTAAATATTGAAGAGAAGGGGCCCAAGAACAGATTCTTGGGGGACACCACAAGTGACCAGGTTTGCAACGCCACTGTGTCCAGCATAGAAAACAGACTGCATGCGTCTGGATAGGTTAGAGGACATCCAGGAGAGACAGGTTCCAGAAATTCCAACATACTTCTGAAAGTGGTCAAGAAGAATGCTATGATCTATGATGTCAAAAGCAGCTGTTAGGTCAAGGAGGACAAGTGCAGAGGGAGCACCAGCATCAGCATTAAACAGGAGATCTAGTGTCATAATTGTGCCAATAACAAATATAAAGTTTGACACTAGCAGATAGTTCTATTTACCCAAACCTTTTTTTCAAGAACACTCATCAGTGGATTCTGCAGAGTTTGTTACAACAACTCTGCACAGAGCAAGGGTTTAGCTTGAACAGGATGTGATTAATGGATTTCAGCAGGGATGCTATCCTATAACACTGCAGTCGATGTATCACATACATTTAATAATAGATTTCTTCCTTAACAAGCATGTCCGTAGCATACAGCCATGCCTGTACGTTCAAAATTACAGCTATCAGTATGATGAAAAGGCTGATGACAATAAAATAACAATATTATTACAAAATAGAATAAAATAAGAATTGGCAATGAAATCACCATTCCCCAGGTTAATGTAAGAATGTAAGTGTGACATGCAATACAGACGGATGAATGGACATACAGACACCCCCTATATCTCCAGAATCCGATATTTTCCATAACTAATAATGTTACTACCAAGTTGCACGACAACTGAGTATGAAGTACAACCACATTGATGGATAATAAGTATCATTGGAATCATAGGTCTAGTATGCATGAACTTGTATGAACATCAGTACACATTGCAATCAAAATCCTCTGACAAAAGCATCGATTTTTAATGGTGTGTACCTTAGGCGAATATAATACAATCAGGCAATACTTGGGGGGATGGGGCGGGGGACGACGACAGACTGACAGGGACAAAATCTTATTTCTTCCCATTGCCCTTTGCTTTAATGGACATGATACTTACAATTGATGTCTACATCAAGCCTTAAGAATGTAGATCAAGTGCTTAAGAATAGAACAATCAATACAAGAAATCAGTTTTGCTTCAGAGAGTTACCATTTATTGAAAAGCATTCCTTCTTGGAAATATTGCTGATTCTATTTATTTGTTTTATTTTTTTAAGTTCTTCTTCTTCTTCTTCTTCTTCTTCTTCTTCTTCTTCTTCTTCTTCTTCTTCTTCTTCTTCTTCTTCTTCTTCCAGTTTTCCCTCTGGGTTTATTAGTATTATAATTATGCAAGCCCTCATGATAAATATTGCTATTCTCCTATGGGTACAATGTGTCCTGTATATTGCCCAGACACGGCCAACAAGTGACAGGTTTTTAATCTAGGATTCAAAAATAGTGAACAAAGGAAAGCAGTGGAGGAAGCTTCAGACACGTTTGATGAATAAAAAGTTCAGCTTTACAATCAAATGGAATGCAGTGAAAATGGTATCGATTCTTCTAGGACATAGAATGAAAACCCTTTCCCTCGACACCTTTAAAGAATCCATTATTATTAGGCTAACGAACAATTGAACTCGCTTTATACACTTGAAAATAAATTATATTTATGGGAAATGTATGGAAAGCAAGAGGTGTATCTTTGGAGTAAAACAATGGAACGTGAGGTGCTATATCGTTAAAGAAAGAACATGGACATGCAGACCGGACAGGAGTTATCAAGTTTGCACTGGGGAATTTAATGTTTAGATATGAGTTAGAGGAAGCAGAGGGGTTGGAAAACTACTCCTCCCCTTGCAGCTCGAGACGGAGGGCAGCAGCAGATCACGATCGCATTCATTAACAGCGCTAAACCAGGGTGGTGTCTTTTGGCACTGGCGTTTGCAATTCGAGTCTACACTTTACCTTTATGCCAAATGAGCGGCAGCTAGAAAACAGAGACTTGCAGCTTCAGAACCGGTATGGTGAACAAGCCTTTAAATTCAACCCGAGGATTGTTTTATCGCCTCGGCTGGATGTGGCGTTAGTAAGCGCGCAGAGAACGAGAAGAAAGCTTCATCTGTTCCATAGAACACTGGAATCCTGGATATCAACCCCTAACAGTGCCAGTACACTTACTTTGGTGGAGTTCTGGCAACTGAGGAGCTGCAGTCAGGCTGGATCGGAATAAGCGATATTGAAGTATCTAAAGGAGGTACGATAATCTTCATTAATATGTCAGCAACACCCAGCCACCTGCCTTTCAACCAAACCAGCCTTTTTACAGAAACATATGAAAGAATGGATTCGCAAAATGGACAAGGACAAGGAAACGCGGTGCTCTTCTGCTTGTCGTTGAGTATAACGATTCTAACTTTTGCCGGTAGCATCTATTCACTGTTGTCTTTGCTGAAGATGCGGAGTAAGACCTCGCTTTCCCTTATTGTGGCGTCTCTCTCCGTAGACGATTTAATTAGCGTGATACCTTTATCTATATTTCTGTTCATACAATGGGGGAGCAAAGACCAGCCCAGCGCACTGTGTAGTTCATCAGCGCTTCTGTATCTCTTTCAGGGGGTATCAAGCAATTTAAAGGCGTCGTTGATTGTGTCTTACACTTTTTATATAACCAAACGGTTTGGAGCTTTCCAGGCTGCCAAACAACCACTGAAAATAATATGGGCTATAGTAGCTATATGGATAGTCAGTTTGATAGTAAGCATATTACCTTTATGTGGCTGGGGCACCTTTGCGCCCACACATTGGGGCTGCTTTACAATGAGTCCCAGCTCCTATGTGATCTTCCTTTTTGTTCTGTATGCCTTGTGTTTCTGCAAAGTCGTAGCTTTTTCCATACCTCTTACAAACCAGCTGCTGTGCTCGGGCGACCAACAAAAGGGATTGAATCCCAGCTATTCCGAGATTGAAAGAATACCAGTTGCAGATGGGGCGGCACTGGTTAGTAACATCTCGTCTCTCCCTCAAGGAGAACCCCTGGAGAAAAGTTTTAGGAGTTGTGAGGAGACGAATCGGGATTCTGTGCCTGTGCTTGTAAAGAACAAAGTGGAGACTTATTCTTCTTCCAGCCCGACGACTTCTCACTATCAGACGGATGTGGAGAACTCCAGAAATTCTCCTGTGTTTTTTGCTCAGAAACGTTTTTCTTTAATTCTGGCTATGGTTAGAATAATTTTGTGGATGCCAATGATGGTAATTTATTATTATTATTATTATTATTATCAAATAATAATAATATTAATATAATATATAGATATTAATAATAAATGACGTTAACGAAACAGTAGCATCTACTTTTTATTTAAGTGACACTACTTCTCTGTCGATCCACCCGCAAAATGGGCAGAATTATCTTAACAATACGTATATGAATATACTTTATATAACAAAATAAAACATATTATATAGTATATATATTATATCTATATATAATATATTTATATTATCTATATAATATATATAATATATATATATATTATATATTATATATATATATTAAATATAATTCGTAGAGCAAGGCAACATGTTTCATACTGCTGTCCCGCTGTTTGTAAATAAATACATGTCTTTCTGATCCTCTGTTTTTCAGATACAGATCTTGGCTAGTCATGTCCTTCAATTCAAGAGCCAGTCTGTTGAGACCCTGAGTTTTGTTCTGACCTTGCTCTCTGCTGCAGTCACGCCAGTATTTGTTCTTTCCGAACGCTGGATCCACCTGCCATGTGGTTGTTTTATTAATTGCCGGAGAAATGCATACGCTGTGTCTTCAGACACAAGGGGTAAGGCTCTTGGGACCGTGGTGTGGTTTTTCCTTTAGTTTTGTGCTTCTACTTTTCTGCAGCTACTAGCACCGGTGGGATGAAACTTTTATAATAATAATAATAATAATAATAATAATAATAATAATAATAATAATAATAATAATAATAATAAACCTCGTTTCGTTTCCTTTGGAAGAGTAACCTGAGGTGTAAGGGCACTTATTCATACACTAGTATATGTTGCTAATTCCTTGTGACACATGCTTTGTTTTGAATAACAGGGGTGTTTTAAACTAGGCTTTTTGTATACTATATATAATGTTATTATTTCCATCTGATCTCATTCGTAAACTGGACTAAAATGCGTGCCTCAGACCCTGTACGGGGTAGTTAGCTTTTTTAATTCTGTTGAGGTTTTAGGTGTTTAGAGATTCCAAATAAAACAAAAATCCTATAATTTCATGCCTGATAAGTAACAAAAGTAAAACGTACTTAAAGCAATATGTAATGATTGCGTTTGTAAAATTAAAAAAAAAAATATGGAGATATCATAACGTGTCTTTTTTAATTTTTTTTCTGCAGTCAAAAAGAAAGGTTTTGAATTCAGCTTGTCCTTCCATCGAGGGTATGGAATTTACAAAATAGACCAGGCAAACAATTGCTCTGCTGAAAAATCCGTATCATATCACAACTTTATGAACTACGGCACCAAGTGGACAAAAACTGATCCCATAGAAAGTAATCCGCCGAGCCGCGCCAACCTTGGTTTCAGAACCATAACTTTGAGGGACAGCTCCTTGCAGACAGAACTCAACAAAGCAATCAAGTCGGAGACAAAGCCTTGCAGCGCCGCCGGATCTAACGCATTTTACAGCAGCACTGCTGGAACGACAATCAACGACAACAATCTTGATGGGTTGCCTGTGTTTGACGGCCCTGAAAGGAGATTGTCCCACGAAGAATCTCGCAAGCTAGAGCTCGCAGACTGGGAATGGTGTCGAAGTAAATCTGAAAGAACACCTCGACAGGTAATACAATCGCACCACGGCAAACTCTAATCTAATGAGGTGCTTTCTCTTGTTAAACAAGTTCCATTGCTTCTTCCAAATCTTATTGCAGAGCTATACTTATGATAGGAAGCGCTTATTTTTTGTTTCAAATGGTTTATCCCACACATCTGATTGTTCACCAGCATGCAATCCCTGTAATATATAAGTACAAGTCAGACTCAAAATGACAAGAATACAGAGGTGACGAGGGCTGAAAGTTGGGACTCTTTTGGAATCTCAAAAGTTACTCCTAACCTTAACACAGACTGTGCGGCAGAATTTAATGGGTTAGAGGTAATGTTCTTTCAGGAATGGTCGCCTACTGTATCATCACAGAACAACTGAAACAGCATGCAGACTTGTTGAATCGGCACCAACCTGTCTGCACATGGTGGTCCTGCATCTTAATGGCAATGTTATGGCAAGCCTTGTAAATGCAGCTGTTCTGAATGATTCAAGCAACCTCTCTACAACATTAAAACACTGATTTATATTTAAATGGCGCCACATCCTGACTCTTTGTTCATTGTTTGTCGTCAGCTTCAGTCACAAATTAAAATATCCCCACTATGGAGCAGGAATTCTAGTATGCACAGTTGTTACTGCTTTTAAGCACTCAGATATTCTCCAAAGCTCTTTATGTGCCTGCACTGGATTCAAATCCTTAAGTGCATAATTCCATGCTAATCCTTAAGTGCATAATTCCATTTACAACCTCAAAAAAAATTACATGTAAAATATTTACATGTATGCAAAGCATCATTTGTATGAAAAAGCATGGATAATTCATACATACATTTTAAAGTGCCTTTAAATGTGACTATGTGAGCATTATTAATTATATATATGACTATATATATATATATATATATATATATATATATATATATATATATATATATATATATATATATATATATATATATATATGACTTTCATACTTACATGTCAGATCAAATCACAGTTTGTCATAATTAAATTGACAATACATCAAGACTGATCTGTTCCCAAAGCTAGTTTGAATTGAAATTGACTACTGTGTATGTCGGATCAGATTTATCAAGGTCTTCACTCCAGCATGCATGTAGCAAACAATTGAACATTCTGAGTTGCTATATTTTTTAATATTAATGATGTAAATTGATGAACTATGTATTAAACCATCTTTTTTAAACTGTGAAAGCAGGCAGCATATGCAAATGGTTACGTAATGTAGGCTCCCTGAAAACACCATTATTTCAGTTATGTGTAGAATGCCACAATACTGTACTTCAAGCATACTAATGTGTATCATTAGGTGAACGAACAGTTCCTGTTATGGAATTGTGCATTATATAAGGCCTAGATAAGTTAGGTATTAGTTATTACATTGTTAAAAGATACATTATTCTTGGTGCCTGCCATGTAGAGTCAACATTCTGAGTATTGATACAAAACTTACAGAACTTACCGGTGAAGTACAGAGTTCCACAAGACTCTGTGCTTGGCTCTTTGCTGTTTAGCATATATATGCTCATCCTTGCATCCATCATTGCTAAATACAACCTTGGATTTCATTGCTACGCTGATGACACACAAATATGCTATTCATTTCTCTCCAAATCAGAAATGGCAGCTGCTTTTTCTGTCTCAGTGTTTGAGTGGGATCCAAGCATGGATGACTGCTAATTATCTGAAAATTAATCCACTAAAGACAGAGGAGCTGTTGGTTGGCTCCAAGCACAGTTTGGCTAAATCGTCTTGTATTAATATTCCCGTTGATGGACATTTTTTGAATCTCTCCAAGAGTGTGAAAAATTTGGGAGTTATCATGGATTCCGGATTGTGTTTGGATGCCCACATTAGTTCTTTGGTCATCCCTCGCAGTCACTTAAAATCAGGAGGAGGAAGAACTTTTAGTTGTTGCATGCCTCATCTGTGGAACGCTATTTCAAGTGATATTAGAGGTGCAGCTACAACTGAATCTTTTAAGTCAGGTTTAAAGATGTATCTGTTTTCACGTGCTTACTGTTAAACTGGGCTGTTAGCCATTTGTTTTTTGGGTCTTGTTGTAAAGGGCCCTGTGATGCTTCGCATGAGGAGTGCTGTATAAGAGCAAATTGTATTGCACTGTATTGTATTATGGGTTTCATATACTGTATATAATTAGGAAAAGATGTTGTATCTCATGTTTTTTTTTTTTTTTTTTTTTTTAGAGATCCAGTGGGGGATTAGCTATTCCGCTTTGTGCATTTCAAGGAACTGTGTCACTTCATGCACCCACTGGGAAAACTCTCTCACTTTCCACTTACGAAGTCAGTAGTGATGGTCAAACAATAACCCCAACCAATAAGAAAATCGAAGTTTATCGCTCAAAAAGTGTGGGGCACGAGCCTAACACAGACGACTCTCCAAACAGCATTGCAGACACCAATGTAAAAATTCATTTGGAAGTGCTTGAGATCTGTGACAATGAAGAGGCCATGGATACAGTGTCTATAGTTAGTAACATCAGCCAGTCTTCTACCCATGCCAGATCGCCATCACTACGGTACTCCAGAAGAGAAAATAGATTTGTATCCTGTGACTTGGGCGAGACTGCTTCTTACTCATTGTTTATACCCTCAAACAATCCTGATAGTGATATTAATATATCTATTCCCGACACTGTGGAGGCTCACAGACAGAACAGTAAAAAGCAGCACCGGGAAAAATCTGGTTACCAGGAGGAGATCCAATTATTAAATGAGGTTTATAGGAAACAGGAAGAGGATACGGATAAGTGAATGAGGGCATGTTTCAAGCTTAATGTCCGTTTGTTACATTTTTGCTGATGTTGTGTGAATGCAAAAAAACCCCAAACAAACTAACAAAAAAACCCCCAAAAAACCAAACAAAAGCTCAACCATACATATTTTATACATAACACTTAGCAAAATTCTTTCAAATGTTACTGAATATGATAATAACTCAATGCTGGAGCAACAGAACCACAAGCCACTCCGAATGATTGCAAACAACACACAACAGCAAACAAAACAATTCAAATGATACATGAAGCTAATAGGTGGTGGTAAGAGAGTGGTTGCACTGTAATAATGATAATGATGATGATATTGATGATTATGTTGATTGTTATATTGCATAAGCCAACAATTAAAGTATATGTACAAAAAAGAAAGAACTGTAGTACATAACTGTTAGAAATATCAAGTGGAAGGAATTCTACAACACAAATGCCAGAGCCAGTATTAAAAAAAGTAACATAACATTCCAGAAACACTATCGAGTTTAGTCAGCAGGTAACATTACTCACAGTCTATTACACATACTCTGTCTGTGCATGGGGAAAACAAAGTTATTGCCATAAACCCGATATGCTTAATCTAACTTTGTAATCATCTATGTGTATAGAATGTTTTCACAAATCAAATTCGCCTTTTGTATTGCTGTTCTATTCAAAAGCAAAACAGGTTTTGGTGTATATCTGCCACTACATGTACCATTACTGTTATTGTTTTGTTTTGATTCCATATGTAAAATGAATTTAGGAAATAACACTGTTATAGGCTACCCCTGTGGTGTTGATTGATAGGTAGGGGTTTTTATGATCACAAAATGTGAGGTTTAATTTGTGGTATTTTATTTTTATTTTGTTGTATATATTGTAACTGGTGCATAAGGTTTGTTTGTGCTATTCACAATTCAATGTCATGTGATTCCTTACAAACCAAGGCACTTTTGTATGCTTTTGTATTAAGGTGGTCCATCTGCAACGTATGGAGATCTGGGGAAAATGCATTGCTGTAATAAACAGTGGTAGTACTGCCTGTGTGTTGAGTTTAATGTTTCAGTCGTCAAGTGGCATCTCTCCCAGATAGGAATGTGGCATACTCAGCTGTAAATGTTAATTTTATCTCAGATACTCCAGGAATGAGAAACACTGAAAAACAACACAATACGCAGAGGTCCCTATTAAATAAGCAGCCCTTTGGTGACAAGCTGAACCTGGTCTCACTGCACTATATCCTGGCAGAAAGACTCATCTTTCATTCCAAGCATGCTGTGTTCAAATCAATGACCTATAAAGTGGGTGAAGAAGCAACATCCAAATAGTAGTCTGATGAAATATTAGCTGCCCGTGTCAGAACACAACATGAATAAAAGAATGATGAAATAATTTTCCCTTGCTCTCTGGTGACATGTTTTGTTTGGTCGCGTGTGTTTTGGATAATTTGAGTGTGTATTGCATATGCCTGTACTGGGCAACATGAAAACTACATGTTTATTAGTTTCATATAATCAATCATGTTTTGAATAAACTTGCTCAGTGTTCTTCTTTCTTTCTCTCTCTATACTGGACCAAAGTCTTAAAACATGCTTATCATTGTCACACTGTGAGCCAAAAAAGGCAAAATACAGGCAGCATATCAACAATTTCAGAATGTGTTAATGTTACACTGCACCTTTAAATCAATGTTAAAGTCCAGCACTGAGAGAGCACAGGGAATCCATTATCCAATGGTCCAGCAACAGCTGCTTTCACTGTCCTCACAAAATGCATTTTGCCATTAAAAAATGTATATTTCAAACATAATAATAACAATAATAACAAAACATGATTACAATTGTATATATATATGTATTAGTTGTTGTATATAAAAAACACAAGTTATTGATGCCATATTGCATAACACTATTAAAAACATTCAGTAAGGCACACGCTTATTTGTTGAACTAATAAAGGAGAATGTAAATATTATGGTTTCCTTTTTGAAAATACTGTATAGTTTTTGTTTCTCTTCTAGGATTTTATAATAAAACTTGCATCTTTCCTGTATACAGCTATGGCCAAACGTTTTGCATCACCCAGAAGTAATAATAATAATAATAATAATAATAATAATAGAGATCTTTTTATGTAACATCATGTAGTATAAGAAACTAGAAAAATATATCGCAAGGGTTTACAGGGAGCCATAATAGCAGTACAGTATTTCATGTTAGATTTAGAATTTTTCAATTTTTCAATTATCAGTTTTTCGTGAGGTATATGGAAAACTACAAAGCGGTATGTATGTTAGTATGTTCAGTATGTTAACGTAACATTATTCAACAGGTTTCATTCGACTTTATGAAGCAACATTTGTTAATTCTACAGGGTGATGCAAAACTTTTGGCCATAGCTGTAGTAGTACTGTGGTAACATGTATTGACATTATCTACACCATTTAGGATTTTGATATGATAAATCCAGGTAGCCTTTTTACAATAACTGTGACACTGTGTTTGAACTGAACGACAAGACAAGATAAGCAGTTTAGCTTATGAAAAAGCACAGTCACTGATACAATTCTAATGGCTCAGAAGCTAAACTCTGATAGAGCAACTGACATTGGACAAGATAAATATACGACAGACACAAAAAGGATAGACAAACATGTACAGTAAAGTAACCCTTTTATTCTAAACCAGGCTGCTCTTGAGAGATAATGTGCATTACAGAAAGACAGGTACAGTATACAACAAATCTAATTAAGCACTTGCTTTGGTTTCCCTGGAAGCGGCAAAAAGAAGTACATGAACATTGTTGCTGATCAAATCCATCTTCCAGAATGTCAGGGTACCTTTGAAGATGATTATGATGATGCAACCATCCTCCAGAATTATCTGGGAGGAGCAGTCTACCTTGGTCAGCACAAACCCTGGATCTCAATCCAATAGAGATTGAGTGGGATGACCTTGAATGTCTCATTCGGAGCTGCAATCCGTCATTGCGGCAAAATGTGGACCAACCCGATATCAATAAGACCAGCTGTATAAATAAAGATTAATACAGGGCCAGACAGCACCACCCCAGTTCACATGCTGATCTCAATGTAAGAATAATTCATATTTACAATGCATGTATAAACATTCATATTCAGACAAGTGACTTTGTATGGCTTGTATTCGGCCAAGGTTTTTCTCCAAGGTTTTACTCTAAGATTATATATATATATATATAATATATATCTATAATATATATATATATATATATATATATA
Source organism: Polyodon spathula (assembly GCF_017654505.1). Lineage (NCBI taxonomy): Eukaryota > Metazoa > Chordata > Actinopteri > Acipenseriformes > Polyodontidae > Polyodon > Polyodon spathula. Next base: position 34,022,556 of record NC_054547.1, on the reverse strand, counting down.
TATCTATATCTTTATCTTTAGAAATAGAAAAGTGTGCAAATGTGTTTTCCAATCTAATTAAAATAATACCAAAGAGAATAATATTCAAGAGCTTTCTGGATCGATTTCTCATAAGACTGTATTATATTAATATTATAAACATTACATAACATATTCTTGTACAAGATCCAATGTAATCCTGATTTTAAAAGACAACTCTGCAGCACACCAGCACACAACCTTCTTTTAAGTTATAGTTAGATAACATAATTTATATTATGTGAATATTTACTGTATACAAGTTAGGTCTCTCATATAGTGTATCCTGTTGTCAAAACATAATGATAACAATGAGTCAACCTCATTTCAACATCATTTTTCAGGTTTGGTTGTAGCTCCTTGACAAAACAAATGTAAAAGTCATTTCAAATGTGGTCAAGGTGACCCAAGGGAGAAGATGCATCGTTAAAGCAACAGTTGAGACTTAAAATGGAAAATGTGTGGGCTGGAGGTAAGCCTTTTTACATTTAATATGCACAGCTGCCAGTCTTTTTCCTTCACCTGCAATAGTCTTCAACTAACATCAAAAAAAGCTGGGACAAAAAAACGCAACCACCAGAGGTGACACATCAGAGGTAGTTGTTATTACTAAGACTACACTTGGCCTACGCAGTTCATCAGATGTCATTTTCAGCTAATTCAGACTGATTGTCTTTGTCGTGTGTTACTGACCTCCCCTAAAAGGCTACTGATGTCTGACATCAGTCACAGCAGACAACTATTTTAAATTCCCTTTTAAATACCGAACGTAATATGTCAGTTCTTAAAAGACAGTGACTGTTTTTTTGTTGTGCTTTGTTTTATTACGAATTCAATAGGAACAGGACTGTCAAAAAATAAAACAAACAAACAAACAAAAACCCTGTGGCTATAATGCACAATTGATAAGTTTCATTGTCATATAATTCACAGGAGGGAAGCATACATTTACAGTAGTTTTATTGTTGTACTTTTTTAAATTAAAAGGTGTATTTTTTAAACAAAATAAACAAGCAGATAAACCTAGAATAGCGTTCTTTTTTCACTGGGTTTCTTTTCAGGGAATCTCAGGGGCTTTCTAGAATAAAATACTGCTTATTTGCACTTACCATTGAAACATGTTTTGATGTTTAGAGCTACCAGAGGACAAAACAGCTGCGATCCTTTCCAACATGGTAAAAGTGTAACTGCTGGCTGCAGTATTTGGCAAACGGTTATTCTATTTGTATTCTATGAAATGTATTTTTTTTTTTATCTTGAGTACTGTCCCATCTAAAGCCCCTTTCACACTGGTAGGCTTTACCCGGGTCAGAACCTGTTCAAGTCAGGACCTGCTGTCATGCGGATTGGCTACGCCATTTCACACTGCTTTTGATAAAGCAGGGTTGACCTGTGTATCAATGCCCCGGAAGCAGTTTGTTACAGATGCTTCCATCCAAGCTTCTCTGGATTGAACCGTAGGCCCAAACATTGTAGAGCAAATGTTTCTTCATCCCAGCTGCAATCTGGCTCATAGTGTGTCTCAAGCAACAAAAATATGGCTGTTTGTTATGAATGGTCGTCATGCATTTTGTCTCACTCAACCCGAGTCAAAGCGTGTCGACCCACATCCTGAGGTGGGTCGCTGCAACCTGGTCAACCTGGGTACGACCCAGGTATGTTATTTCACACTATGTGGGATTGTGACCCGGGCAACCAGAACCTGGGTCGGGACCCGGGTAGGAGTGCCAGTGTGAAAGGGGCTTTAGAGGAGCTCTTTCATGCTGGCAAAGCTTTTCTTAACATGTAATACTGACTTACATTCAGAGCCTTAAAACTTATAAACCTTTTTATCACAAAAACCATTTAGTATTTTTGCCACTACAGCATAACTTATTTCTCAATATACTTATATACTTATTTCTTGAGTGCCGCTTGCTGTGTTTTGTTTGGTTTTAATCTTTCTTTTTATTTCCTTCTATACCAGGGGTGCCAAACTGCAGTTCTCGAGGGCCGCAGGGTCTTCTGGTTTTCATTACAACTCAAGCTCTCGACATAACTAATTCAAGGTATATGACCTATGAAGCATTTTGAGGCCTGTAGAGAGGTATTCAGTTTGTTCAATTAATCAAATAATTAGACCAATTAAGTAATTGAGAGTTCAGGTGGAACAAAAGCCAGAAGACACTGCAGCCTACACCCCTGTTCTATACTACAATAAGTCGACAGGCTTCCATTTGGGGGGTTTTAACTAAAACTATATATACATGATTTGACAAGGAACACACCCACACTGTGCAGTGCATTATCAAGGCATTGTATTCAGCACATTATTAACACTATTGCAGATGCTGAAAGCATAGATTTCAAGGACCTTCTTTTCACATCCTGCTTGCACTCCAAGCACATCCTTTAATCAACTGTGTGAGCAGCTATTACTGGTATCTTTCAAACAGCTTTCACATCCTGCCTGTCCTCAGATGTGTTTCTTTTAGCTCCATCCTTCCTTGAAATTCAAGAGAACTCACTCACTCTCACTCTCTCTCTCTCTCTCTCTCTCTCTCTCTCTCTCTCTCTCTCTCATAGACTCATGCTTCATTCTTTGTTGTCGGTAATACCATGCAAGCATTTATCTAAAGCTTTGTATTTGAAATTATTGCATATCCTGGATTAAAAGATTCTCAGCAAATACAAGGTGACCAGTAATGTTTTAAATAAAAGTTAATTAGAAGTAAAAAAAAAAAAAAACCCAAAAAACAAAAAACAACAAAAAAAAAAAACAAAAAAAAAACCAATAAGTGAATAAATAAATAAATAAGCATTTTAAAGCACTGCCCTGGATAAAGACTAAAGACCAGAGCAGTGTTAAAAGCGGGATTTCTTTGGGAGAAGATAGAACTGCTTTCCTTTAATTACTGCAGCCAATGTTACCATTATAATCTTTCATTCAATTTTACTTTCCACCTTCTGAGCAACTCAGCCTTTCTTTGATCTCTATGGTACTGTAGTTTTTTTTAGTGGCCTACGTCAAACGTAAGTGGTCATGATCTGCAGCTCTCAATGATGCAACGTAAACGCGTCTGGACGGATAGGTTTTGATTCTGTACAGCATTATTAAATAATTCTTATGCAATTTAGACTATATTGTTAATTCGACTATATATTTGTAAAAACATATTGTGTTAATTTACTAACGTGAGCCAGCTACATACGTTTTTGTTGTTGTCGTTATAGAGTTATTTTTTTTTTTGTGTGAGTACGCTGTCATTGGGTTCTTGACGAGAACAAAAATAGAAGAAATAAATAGATTTTGTTTATTTTATTTATGCGTTTGTTTAACTCTCCAGATGTAACTACACAGGAATTGAGTTTGTATACGATATGAACAGCAGTCGGGGCCAGTGCGGAGGTCGAGACTCTGCTGAAGGCAGTGCTGGGAGATGGGGCCGAGGAGGCAAGGTGGGTTCATCGAGCGGTGGGACCTGTCAGCCCCGGGGTTGGTACTCTTAACAGAAGGGGGTCAGGGACGAAAAAAAAAAAAAAACAAGCGAGAAAAATGGTATGTTTACCTAAAAACAAATACAATGGTATTATTGAACTTTTTGTTTTGTACACTTAGAACCAAGCACTGTCACTCAAAACACGTCGAACGCACGTCATAACAAAACAAGTCTACTAAAAACTAAACGCATGTAGAAAAGCAAAGCAATGAAATCGACTTTCCTGATACTTTCTTATTTAAGTGCTCTGTTTTAATAAGTGTATTTGATTGTGCTTTCTGATTAGAGAGCTGTGGTTCACATGGATGAATCTAGAGAAGAACACATTGCCAAGCTTCTGAGCTCTGTCCAGTCTAAGATGACTAAAAGAGAATTATACCCATTAACATCCCAGACTTCTTCAGCTTGCAAGGAAAGACAAAGCAAGAAACCTACCTTGTGGTGTTGTTGAATTTCTGTTGCACATCTGAAATAAAAACGATTCAAATTATGAAGATGATTAAGAAACAAACTGTATATTGCAAGTTAACTGATGCCCTGTGTGATGTATATAGATGTATGACTTTATTTTTTTAGTTCAGCAACAGTAAGATTATCGGCCTCAGGGTTGTAAAGCATTATTACTGCTACATTTTAAATCCTTCACTCCATAATAAAAAAAAAAATGACTATATATATATATATATATATATATAGTAGAGATTCAGGGAGAAAATTCCATCATACAACATGAAAGCGGTAAGAGTATTTAAATAGGTGTTATAAAATTATATACAAAAAAATATACATGTAGTAACAAACAGCATGCTTTGGCACATGCCAATAACGGGACAACTGAACACTCTGTTCCGTCTGTTTGTCAAACCTACGTTTGTACATGTCCATAGAGTGCATATTATTCATGGTGATCTACTTTGTCGTAATATTGATTGCTCTGATTTTTAATTTAACTGTGGCAGGTAAAGACTGTTGGTAACATACTTGTTTAATAATTTTAACTTTCAGGTGCGTTGGTCAAAACTTGCATTTTTTAATTTTATTTGGGTACTGTAGACAATGTCAGAAACATCTTCAGGAATAAATATTCCTACCTGAATCTGCAAAAGTAGCTCCTAAAAGATCATCTTTGTATGTGGCTGCAGAAGTAAAATTAATAAATCATGTGAACATCAAATCAGCTTTACACTTATAGCAGGACGTACATGGCATCTGAAATTCATCTGTCGTATACACAAAGGCACACATTATCTACAATTTGGCAACCCATTCTTTGACATTGAAATGCATTGAAGTTGATAGCAGAGCCAGTGAGATAATTCTAATGGTATCAACAGGGAATGCTCTACTCAGGTTTCATTTAAGATGCAGTGACAAGCAAACGGTGGAAAGAGCCTGCCATTATCTGTAACCCATATAGTTAATGGTAATAGTGCTCACAACAGGCACCAGAGTGTAGGAATTAAAATGTTTCATTTTCTAAAACTGTCAATTGCAGTTTGAAGTGTTTATGGAGATAGGCTGCGTTATAACAGTACATTATCACGGTACTCCAGATATTTTAATTTATTAAGAGTTAACAGTAAAGTGGGTTAGCTTTCTGGGATACAGTTTTTAAAAATGACTTTGATAATATATATGTGTAAGTATATTCAAACTTGAATTTTCTATCAAAAGTAGCTGTGTACGTTGTTTTAAATACTCCAAATGAACAAGCACTTCCATTGGTGAAGAGTGTTTTATTTTATTTGTGTGTTTCTTCCTATAGGAGCTGGTTGATTTGATAAAAAGTAACCAGGTGGTGGTAGTTAACGGAGAGACAGGTTGTGGGAAGACAACGCAAGTTACCCAGTTCATTCTGGGTGACTATATCGAGAAGCAAATGGGATCTTTCTGCAGAATAGTCTGCTAGTCTGCACACAGCCACGGAGGATCAGTGCCAGTTCTGTAAGTCACAGATGATGCTCAGTTTATTGAGATTTACTATTTGTTGAGATTTTACAATGTTCAAGATTTGTTATGGGCGTAAATAAGGTTTGAATAAGTTAGTGATTCATGTTATGCATGCAAGTATTTTGTGTATTTAAACTGGTAATATAATAATGACAATAATATTAATGCAGTGTTTCATACATGTAATGCATTACTAGTTTTGCCAAAAAGATAACACCTGATGGTTTCTGTTCTGATTTCTGTTTCATAGTGCGTCAGCACACTGCCACACAAAGCTTTTATAACTCCTGTTTAAGCCTTACTGTAAATGTTGTAAACATTTATTGTTGCTTTTTATTTTCTATCATTATGGGAGAGATTATAGTTACAGGGGCTTAATCTACCTTGTGTGATTATGGTAATTTTTATTTAGGTAGTGGAAAGAGTGGCTTCTGAAAGGGCTGAGGCTTGTGGAGATGGGAACACCTGTGGGTGCCAAATTAGACTTCAATGGTGACGTTTTTATTGCGTGCAGCTTTACAGCATTGTGTTCGTTTTAAATGGTAGTACTGGAGATACTAGAAAGAGTTAAGACTTGAATTTAGTACCATACGCACATATACAGATATTGGCCTGTGTGTTTAAACAGTAGTACATGTACAGTGCAAGGGATTTTACATATTCAGTAGTTACTGAAAATGTTTTACAAATACTACAATATTGTGTATATGCAGTACACAGAAATGCTGTGCCAACTACTATATAAAAAAATAAAGTGCACTTCTTTATTGGAGGGTTTCTTGCAAACATCCCAAATATAATACAAGTTTATTCTTAAAGTTGAAACCGTATCTGTCAACCCTAACCAATGCCATACTGTGAAGACGTATATATTGTAGTTTTGTGGCCTCTCTCCCATGCGGTAGGGTTACTCTTTCACACCTTAAAAGGCTGTATATAAATAAGATATTATTATGTTGTTTAATGCAAAGGCTTTCATTGGCATGGTAATTTAGGTATTCAGTTACAGGGGGATTTTAATAACTTTAGATGTAGGCAGGTGGCTGTTTATTATTATTAGTAGGCTAGTAGGCTTCCTCGCTGTTCCTAGAAAGGTCATCTTTAAATATTTTATGAGCTGTGTCTGTGTCAGTAAGCCTGTGAGGGAAAATAATTTGCAGATCATCAGGTCTTTGCATGTGTTGGTGTTCCCAGCTACCCAGTGTTAAATTTATTCTTTTAACACAGTTGAAATGCATATCAGGTGTAATACAGTGAATATTTCCTATTTATTTAAAGCCATCAATGCATTCCTTCTTTTAAGTTCCTAAACTTTTCAGATTGAAATTCAGTTTCTTATTAGACACATGGTTCTTCCTTTGGAAAACTTATAGGTACGTTTTGAGTTCAGTATAATTACTGGCCAATTTTATCCCATTGATTTAATAATACATGTCCCATTAATAGGAGCTAATATCCATTATTTTTAAACGGCCTTTTTAAGTATGACACAGTAATTTCAAATAATCATTTTAGTGTGTAGGTATGTGTTTTTTTTTTTTTTTTTTAATAGTATATCAGGTTATTGGTATGGCTTTATTTTTAGAAGCTCCTGTTTCTAATCCATTAAGACTGAACAATAATCCATTCTTGTCTTGTTTTCTATAAAAAAAAAATAATAACAAATACTATAGTGCATAGTGGTTATGTTGCTAACCTCTTTCTCATGTTTCACAGCCGGTTACCAAGGAAACAAGGTTCTATCTTGTATTGTACCACAGGCATCATCCTGCAGTGGCTACGGTCTGTAAGTACAGTGTTTATCTTTTACCAGAAACGTCGTATCTGTACTTGCTTATGCCATAAATTGATACCTGTTGTACATATCTGCATTCTTTGAGCTATTCCCTCAGTCAATGAAAAATATATTTGTGTCCACAACTTTTTTTTCCCGCAATTTTCAGTATTTCATTCTGTTTCAACTCATACCAGGCACCTTATCGTAATATGATGTACTGTGATACTGTTTTTTATATGGTATATTACTGGCATCTTGGCTGCCAGTTTTTTACCGTAAAATCAAACAGTTTTTTTTTTTTACAGTGAGTAGTGAAAGATCGAGATGACCGGAAAATTGTCCTCATGAGTGCAGCGTTATATGCTGAGAAGTTTTCAAAATATTTCCGTAGTTATTCTTATATAACAAAGACTAAGACATTAGTCAGCTGCCTTTACTATTAAACCACATATTCCTGTAGCTGTCTTTTTATTTATGAATTTTTTTAAAACAGTTTAATTGAAACATTTATCAGGGGACGCCTGACCCTTTTTAAAATGCATATTCAGCAATTCACAGTTGCAATTAAAAGCCTAAAGCTGTCGGTGTATTTTGCCTAATTATGAACGTTAAGTTTTATTCAGATTTTCATACAGAATGTGTGTGTGTGTTTTTTTTTTTTTTTTTTAAAACAAACACTTAAAGCACATAGCTTTCTAGTGAAGTACCTTTAATATAACATCTCAAGTTTCTGATAGTTGTTAGACTTAGGGTTTTTATTTTTTTTATATCCAACTAATTAGTGAGCAGCGGTATGTCATATTATCCTGCTTTTAAAATCTTGTTACTGGGGCAATCGGGGAGAAATCATGTACTGTTAGACTTCAGTGCTTTTAGTTGCGAGGATATGTTCAGTCTTATTGGACTATGTATTTTATTCTGTATATAGGATAACCTATTTCAGATATTCAAATTGGCTGGGTTGCAAATAAATAAATAATTAAATACCATTTGACGTATACTGTATAATATTTGTAATTTAACAATAATAAACTTGCCAGTTCATTTCAACTTTTTTTTTTTTTTAAACTATCTGCATGTTTCCGTTGTCTTTCCATAACTGTCCAATGATACACATCCCTGGTTTCACCTATCCCGTGAAAGAGTACCTCATTGAAAATGTGATCGAGATGTTACGGTTGGCTGCCTTTCACTTTGGCAAAAGATGACTTTGTATCTAGTACATTTAATGATACTCTGAATGTTAAGAAGATGTCCCTGTTTTATGATTTAAGTGTATATATAATGTATTTAGAGGTTAGTACTATTAAAGTTAGAGCACATCAAAGAAGAATAGGTTCTATTGCTTATTTATTGATTTGCTTTGTGTGTTTTAATGGCTACAGTCAAGTAGACAGTAGCTAAAATCAAGATCGTAGACCCAAGCGGAAGAAGTGCTTCATGCAAGGTAAAATGGCTCGACTGGAGAAGTAGCTGAAAGAGGAGGAGTACCAAGAAAGCTGGCCCAGTTACGCAAGAAGCCTGCGTGATAGGTATTGTTTTGTTTGTTTGTTTGTTTATACTATTTCTGTACCAGCATCTACATTTAAATGTGTTCTAAATACATTGCAGTTTAGTCCCTGGCAGCAGTGCTGGAATGTTGAAGAACTTTCTGATTTTGCAGTAATGGCTGCTTCACTGCCAAGTCCTGCCAGTCATGTAGATAAGTCTCCCTGCCCTGCAGTCTGTCAGCTGCAGTGTGGTGCTGTAGGCCTGTGGAGGTGAATGGTGTGACCACCTGGGATTTCAGCTTGAACTTTTTTTTTTTTTTTTGCTTTGTTTTAATAGAAATCCTTTCAGCAGGAAAGGCATGCCAGGATGGTGTTTCTAAAAACCCTTTTATTTTAGTATTTTTGCATCCCGTCTTATGCAACATTATATACTTCAGCTGATGTTATTGCCAGGTCCCAATTGCAATTCCTTATGATTTTAGTTTAGCCATATTGACAGTAAATGTTGTACATGTAATCTATTTTATCATCCATAACTATTAAACATCCATTAGGGCTTTAATCTACAAATAGTAAAATAAACTTAATTCAATGAGAAATGTTTAAAACAGCAGTCTTTTTCCCATTTTTTTTAAAAAAAAGACATTGTCTAAATGTTTATTATTGATTTATTTAATTTCTTTAAGTATTTTTGTGTACTGTGCTGTATAAGAACCCAGCAATAACCTTTTAATAAAAATTAAAATTGTGTTTGTGTTATCTGTAGGTATTCCGATAGTACAACTGATGCATTAGAGATCATTGATAATGATGATAAAATTGACCTGTCGCTGATTGTAGCATTGATCAGGCACATAGTCCTGAAAGAGGAGGTGAGGAAATGTCTGAATCATTTGAGATCTATATATAAATTTGTTTCCTTAATTGTTGCTTAATTTATTGTACATTTGTATATTGTTACTTGTATCCATTTATTATGAAAAAATAATAGCTGGGCTTCAGTGAGATACAGGAAAATCACTGTATCTCTGGTTTATGTAACGTCATAAACTACGAGACTGTTAGGTTGTTATAAACTGTCACAGAGAACCGAGATGGTTTTATTTTTCTTCAACTCACTGAAGCCCATCTGTTATTTTTTTTTTATAATACATGGATATTATCTGTGATTAAAAAAAGACAATAAACAAGTGTTAAGATTCAAATTGCAAATGAATTTAATGAATAAATAAAAAAAGTAAATTAAGTCAATATTAAAGAATCATAAGTATAATTATTTTTTATAATTCAGGAATGGTGAATTAAGTTGGGTAGATAATGAACTGGAAAAAATAACACATTTTTAAGGAAAAGGTGTTTCAATGGGGTATGCGTTTTATTTAATTTAAGTTGCTGTCAGAGTCAGATTATTTGTCTTGTTTGCTTGGCTGGTGGTGCCATTGGTGGAGGATGGTTGTAAATCTTCAGATTTGTCGAAAGTGCCTAAAAAAACACAAATTGTGAGTGTTGTCGAGTGATTAAAACGAGACATTTTGTTTGAAAGTGGTCGCAGGGCACAGGAGTCAAATATGGGTCAAAGGTCAAGTATAGTCATCTATACGAATATGCGATTTTGATGTCACTACTGCAGTATTATGTCTTTTTTCGAATGAGTCAAGATGGAAATATAGCATATATATATATATACACTATTGAGTTCCTAGTGTTTTAATAATTTGCTTCAACATGATTTTATATATTCAGAATATTCCATTTGATAGTTCTTAAAGGGCTCCCTAGGGGTTAAATTATGCAAGGTTTTTCACTTTGTATATATGGTTCAGGGATTTATGTTGGAAGATTAGTAGCATTTTGAGAACAGTCAAAAAGAATATGGAAAATGTGCGTTGTGTGCTTAAAAAATGGCAAACTTAAGCCATCAAAGGGTTTTTTTTTTTTTTTTTCCTGCTGAAATATTCCAGCTAGAACAATTTAGTACTGTGTGTGAAATGGTCTAATTAAACAGAGCTAAGAATGTAAGTAATGCATTCACAGAGTAATTGGATATTCTGGTTGGTGACAAAAGTATTCCTAATGAAGCTAGTTTAGTCTGTAATTAAACCAAATCATAGGCACTCATCTCAAGGTGGTTATGACTGTTCGTGTACAGCAGATGCTTTAATGAAATGCTTTCAGTGTAATTTTAGACATGGCTACGACAGTTCGATTTTAATTTCTATGTGTATTGTGTCATGTGAAAGGGGTTTATTCAGCCATGTGGCCAAGTAATGTTATGATAGTAGAGGTGGCTGTTAAGAAAAAAAAAAAACTGCCTTCTACAGGTAGAACAAGACAAGAAATAGTCATGAAACTTGGCTTCAGTTTTAAATCTATCTATTTATCTGTATAGCTATCTATCTATCTATATATCTAGATCTATCTATCTATCTGCCTATACACAGTATCTATATCCTGTATATATATAATTGAGAGAGCAATAGAAGAAAGTGCTATAATTTAATTGCCACTTGCTCCTCAGGGGAGACCTCGGACTCAGCAGCTGTAGAATTGAGCACAGTTTTATAGTCACTAGTGAGGCATCTTCTGCCATTACTGCAGAGAATAGAGATTAATAAAGGGAGGTGTGGGGAGTTGAATCTGTTTTCTTTAGAGACAAATCTGTTTGTGCTCGTCGAGCTTCATGTTATTCCTTTTACTATATGTGTCTGTGCCACTGTGTAAAACTGTACTGCATATGTATTATGCCAAAAGCATACCCAGAGCACTTGCTTCACTGCAATCTTATTTTTGCTTTCCTTAGTTGCTCGCTTGTACTGTCTGCATTTTACATGGTTCTTTACTTTTCCAGTTTAAATTCAGTTAATGATGAGACTGGGAATCTGCTTAGACCCCTGGCACACATGCTTTTGATGAGTGCACAACTGCTACTTAAACAGTAGACTGAACCATAATATTAAACATATTTCAGTTCTGTATGTAATCCATTTTTAAATAGCATTCCAAGCAGTGACTATGACCTCAAAAACTTTCCTTCTCTTTGCTATATTTACAGCCTTCAGTTTATTCTGTTAAAATTCGTCTTTAAAGCAGACATGAAACATATTTTTGCAGTAAGAAAAAGTCATTTTTTAATATGAATTTTCTGTTCTTATCAGGTTTTCTATTTGCTGAAGTTACAGTATTCTTGATAAAGTGTAACCTTAATATTTTATAAAAAATAGTAGTCTGCACTAACTTTGCAGCTAGCTTGCTGGGTCAAGGATTTTATTTGATAAGGATTGGTTTGTCCTTGTCTGCTGATTCTGTGCACAAGCTGATCTGTTCTCTGTTTCCCATTGCAGCAGCAGGGATTGGAATCCCAATAGCAGGGAATATATTTTTTTGTACTTTTTAAAATAGATAATAATATAATTCCCCGGCATGTACTGCTAACTGATTTATAATGTGTCAAATGTCTACCTGTTTCCTTTTCTTTGTAAATGCCCCTTATTCTACAGACTGCAAACCTTTAAGCTTTGGAGGCAAATCATTTGGAGGTGATTTAATTTAATTGTTTTGATTTTGAAGACTGAAGTGACAGAATGAGAACAAACTGCATGCAGATTAATTTTTAGTATAAAAACACCTTCAGTTTCGTAAAATTGTGATTGCTACCAATATTGCTGAGACAAGGTAAAGAGAATATATAGATGAATTTCTTGGCGGTTAAAATTTGTATACCTATTTCTGTAGAAATTATTAAATGAGGTGTCTTCTGCCACTTGCAGTGCTTCCTGTAATTTTAGTTAAGAATTGTTGTTTTATTATCATATACTCTAATAGTCATTTATGATCCAGTGCTAATATTGACATTTTATACTGTTGTGAAAAGATTTTTTTTTCTACAAAGCATTCGTGTGACATGAGGGTCCCCTGTAGTCTAATGTTGCAGATAACCCAATTTTTTACATTGCTTAAAAAGGACTCTGTCCTTGTACTCTGATAACACTATGTAACACAATTTTTGTTCCTGGGTAGTAAGTGTTATTTCCTAATTGCTTATGCCTCAAAAATATAGAAAATGGCTATTATTCCCCACAAACTTTGCTTTTGTGATCAGGACAGTGATATTTCAAAATGGGTCAGGAACAAAAAAAAAAAAAAAAAAAAGGTGTAATCTAACCACCTGCTTTGTCTGCCAGTGACCTGTGAAAATGTGCATCTCTGTAGCATCACCATAGACAATGTTGTTCATGTAATAGATGGAGGAAAGATCAAGGAGCCTCACTTTGACACACAAAACATTATCAGCACCTTGACCAGGTCAGCCTGGCCAATGCCAAACAGAGGAAAGGTTGTGCTGGAAGGTGGGCTTATTTTGCATCCCTTTCTATTAGAAAGTCACTGATACAGTGTGTGACCAACATGTACTGCAGTGTCGCCTATCATTTTGTTCAGGGCAATGCCCAGCCTAAAGAAATGTACACATTTATTTTTATTTTATTTTTTGTTGTTATATTAATGTTCTTGAATGAAAAGCAACATATTCTTTATTCCAGTTTAATGTTAGTATTTAGGAGACTTAAAAATATTGTGATCAATATATTTTCAGTTACTTTGGTTACAAAATGCTGGGGGGCTTTGACATAAGCCTATATGCATGTGGGATTTCATTTGAGATGTTGTAGCTGAAATACTTGTTTTCCAGCGATCTGATGGAAATATTGGGTAGGGGTGTGTGTGTGTGGTGGAGGGGGGGGGGGGGGGTTGGAGTGGCAGCTATTTGTAATGGTCCATTCCAAGCAGCAGATTGTGTTGGCAGCTTTGCTAGGATCATATATTAACACATAACATGGCGCAGATAACATGAGGTGAAATTTCACAAATGGGTCTAGTTGTCAGCTCAGCCATCTGTATCAGTTCCCCTTAATTTTTTTTTTTTTTCTTTTATGGCATTGCTTTTCTGCAGTGTGCAGCCTGGTCAGTGGTACCATCTGTATAATGGATTGAGAGCCAGCCTCCTGGATGATTATCAGTTGCAAGAAATGATGAGGACTCCATTGAAGGAACTCTGCTTACAAATAAAGGTGTTGTATACTGTGCTTTTTACTGTGTTTCAGAGAGGCTAAATGGGTGGTTTATAGCATAGCCATTGCACTGGCTTGCCTCACTAAATTGCTTTTCCGGGTGTGTTTGACTTCTCTGCACTGCTACAAGTTTAGGTCCCAGAAAGAGAATAATGGTATTTATAGTTACCAGTTGGGTTTAAACGCTTCCTCAAATGTGACAAGCAAGAAAAGGGACTAGACTTAACAGCAAGTGTGCAAGTTACCTATAGGGAGGCTGCTTCAGCTGCAATCCCAACACTACCAGCTGGTGGTGCTGTTTGGTAGTGGTTTCTGTGGAGAATTGTAATGCAAAAAGGAAATTGAGAACATAAGAACATGTATAACATTAAGAGAACCTTCAGCCCCTCAATGCTCATCTAGTTCCTAGTAGCTGAATGATCTCAAAATGTTGTCAAGCTAGCTCTTAAAGGGTCCAAGTGATTTAGCAACACCATCACTAGGTAACCAATTCCATACCATCAACACTCTCTCTGTGAAGAACTGTCCTAAGTCTATCTTCACTTAATTTCCAATGGTGTCCTCTGGTCCTGCTTTCTGTACTGTGCTTAAAGTATTGGTTTGGATTAACTTTGTCAACTCCTTTGACGATTTTAAAGAGCTCTGTCATGCCCCACACACCCCACACCCCCAATTCATATTTGTTCTGTGCTTAATAGATTCAGTTCTTCATGTCCCAATCACTGATTGCTGATTGTTCTTTTCGTTAGATATTAAAGCTTGGCAGAATTGCCTCATTTCTCAGGGCTGCATTGGATCTCCAATCGAATGAGACTGTCAACTTAGCTGTAACCCATTTAATGGACCTGGTAAGAATAAAGTGTGAAATAGCTTTGCGAAAAGAAATATGTTCCCTGTAAAGTGGTTTAAAAATGAACCTGCTAAGTTATTTTGTAATAATACTTTACAGAGACATTTTATGCATGGTTAGGCTCTTTTCTGCATTTTATTCTGAGCTGCTTGGATCCCGTCCTTATTATAGCAGCAAGCCTCAGCTTTAGGGACCCCTTTGTCATCCCACTGGTAAATATACAAAGCCACAGATATCAATACAAAGTCACAGAACATTAGGTTAATTTGATGATTGGGACCTGTTGCATTAACTTCCCTGTATGCACTAATGTAATACAGCACTATAATATAGTCAAGATGCCCCAGCAACTGAGCAATAATGCTGCTTCCATTTTTCTTTTTTAGGATAAAGAAAAGCTTGAAGATACAAAGAGGTTGGCAAAGACCTCTAAAAGTGACCATCTAACTGTAGTGAATGCATTTTGGGTATGATCTATGTATGGTTAAATATATATACATACATAATGCATGCATACATACATACATAGTATGTATAAAAGGAAAAAAAAAATTCTATATACCTTTTGAAGGTATCCATTTAGTATTCTTTTAGAAGTATTCTAAAATCTATTTCTTCTTTTGTTAAGCTGACTGCAGGAATCCTAATGCCCTTTTGAATATAGTGTGCTTTTAAAATGTTTCTGTTTTCAGGGCTGGGAGGAAGCAAAACAACATGGTTACAAAGCTGAGTGTGACTACTGCTGGGAGCACTTTCCGTCTTCAAACACCCTCCAGGTAACCACATTAATACTGTTAAATGACAGTTTTCATGCAGTTTACTTTCAGAACATGATTCTCTTGTACCATTGCAATAACGGTAATTAGATTTTGCAATATAAATTGGATTAGCGATTATTTTGTTAGTCTTTCCCAATCTGGCAGAGAGTCCAATGTCATGAGTTCATAATGTATTATTGTTGAATGCTGTGTTCCCAGATGCTGCACAACATGAAAGCACAATTTGCAGAACACCTGCTGGCTGCCGGATTCATCGAGCAAAAACCCCAAAGATCCCAATTCCAGTATCAACTCAGGTATACTTAGAGACGTTTCTATTGTTCAGTCTGACAAGCTTTTTGGCTTTTCAAAAGGATTCACTTTTTAAATTCTATCTACAACAATGAGAAGTTAATAAAAGCTGTCATCTGTGCTGGCTTGTACCCCAAAGTTGCCAAGATACGACCAAGTTTTAGCAAGAAGAGAAAAATGTAAGACTGGCACTACAAATAAATTATTTTACAGAATTGCAATTTTATACAGTTACATTCAACTATTGAGTACACAGAATAACTCATGAAAATAAATATTAGTCTGTACTAATTAAAATTAATCGCAGAATAGTCCCCCCCCCCCCCCCCCCCAGAGTGACAGATGATCAGTTTTCTTTAATTTATTTTAATTTTTTATATAATGAAATATCTAGTTTACATTTCTCACATTTAATTCAAGCCAGTAAAAATGGATGTTTTTTTTAATTTATTTAAAAACCCTTATGATTCTGACCACAAGGGTTTGTAACGGGTGGGGTTTGGGTTTCACTGTGAGAATCTGAGATGCAGTATTTTGCTCTGTTTAAGCCAGCACAGGCTGCTGATCAAGGAGAAGGTCGTGATAGGCAGCAGCTGTTCAGAGCAGGCATGATTAGGCAGTGTCGCTGTAAGTGCTCTGTGATGAAGCAATTGATTAAACAGGGAACAAATGAATCCTATTTTAACTTCTGAATGTTTACAGAACTGCCCGTCTCTTTTCAGTGGTCTCTTACTGTCTTATTTTACCTGTGTATTTTGGGATTCATCATGTGAATCAGTTTTTAGTGTGCATTATTCATTGCACAGTAATTTATTGCTAATTTGTTTTTGTAAATGTAGGTTGAAGGTTTGCGCAAAACCAGATAGCAAAGTTAGCGTCCACCCCAAGTCAGTAAATGCAGAAGCAGCAGAATTCCATTACAGCTGGCTTATCTATCACCTGAAGATGAAAAGAAGCAGTGTAAGTTGGAAATATTATTCATGTTAGAAGTCGCAGTGGCACCTGCCATTATTACATTGCACTTAACCCTAGAAGCCCCAGGGCAGTCATTTTGCCGTTTTTTGGTTTTAAAATATTCTCCACTCGTGTAACACACATGGGGCTGCGTGTTCATGTATCTTTCTGTCCGTATGTATTAAATATTCTCACAAAGCATGAAACGTGGGAGTGCAGAAATAAAGGAGATATATTACATTATACCTAAAAGCCCCGGGAGCAGTCACATTGATGGCCACACAGAAAACAATTGTATTTTGATTATACAGAACGATATTCCGCTTCATTGTTTTTATTTACCAGTCCGCAATGTGTTTAGCTGCAGTTAGAATAGTCTCTGCTCTCTGCCTGAGTGAATGTCTATTGTTTTTCAATTGGCCTTTTCAAAGGCTAGCGCCTGCTTGCCAGGTGTGTTTTTTTGGTCAGTCAATTAGCATCGGGACTAGTGAAACAAAATACCAGAGACCGTGGAGTTTTACAACACAACAAAATGTGGAGTCGATGTTTTGGATCAGATGGCGAGGAAGTATTCTGTGAAAGCTGGCTCCTGACGGTGGCCTGTTCAGGTGTTTTACAACCTGTTGGACCTAGCAGCCATCAACTCCTGGGTACTTTACAAAGAATGCACAGAGAAGAATTTACCAAGGAGATAATATATTTTACAGTTAGCACAGGAACTTCGCAAGAAGCATTTATAACAGAGGGAGGCTGCCAATCGTGTACCCACAGCTGAAGCTGGCAACCCCGCTGAGAGCTGCAAGAGACGCCAATGCCAGGTTGGCAAGTCCAATAAAAATAAAACTTCTGACAGCTGTGCCCTGTGCAGAAAGGCGGCGTGTGGAAAGTGCACTGCACGTGTGGAGAAGCGCATTATCTGTGTTGATTGTGAACAGCCTTAGACTCCAGGTAAAGGAATACCCTTTGGTCCAAAAAAAGAAAAAAATTACTTTTTTTAACTTGTGATGCTGCACGTCTGTAAAAAGTTTTCTTCTAAGTTTATCTACATTGTGCAGATGCTTTTGAAAATAAACCGATTTCTGTTGAAAAGTAAAAAATGTATTGCTGTCGCTTCAGTTTTATAAATATGTATGTTGTAAACTGATTTCTGTTCAGATGTTTATTTACATTTTCTTGTTCTGATTAGCATGCTTCGGTTGTTCAGATGTTTATGTGACATACTCAAAAAAAAAACACACAAAAAAAATACAACTAATTACATGCTACTGTTTCTCCTTTCGTTATACTATTTACAGTGTTTTAAATACAGCTGTCAGAAAGACTGCTGCGAGGCTTCTAACTATGAGTATATCTATGGGTCTTCTAGTGTTAAATCTACAGTCCATTATGCAGCTTGTCTAATGTTCAGTGGAGAGGTTGATTGTTCTTTTATTACGTTAATGGTCTGTTGTAAATAGAGATGCTTTTTGCTTTTAAATGTAGGATTTCAGTTTTAATAGCTTTCTCCCTCGAGAAATAGGGGGGATAGCAATTTGCTGCCATCCTATTTTAAAAGCTGATTGTTACAGGAACTCTGTCCCATGTAATAACTGTAAATTGGTCTTTTTCTCACCAGTGGTGGTTCTTGCTGTGCTTGATTGTTTCCATACTGTAGTTCCATGCTGAGAAAACTCAAATGAGGTTTATAACTGCCCACTGCTTGTGAGCTTTGAACAAATGTATTAGCCTTATACTTTTTTTCTGGATCAAGGTTGTGTTTGAGCTCCTAATATGTAGTTTTGAATGAATGTTGAGTGCAGCAGAATCACAAGATCAGTTATGAAATAGTTTATTATTAAGCCCTCAAACAGTGGGATACTAACTGTATAGCTTTGTGTTTGAGACTGAAGCCATATTCACAGTATGAATAGCAAGGTTTTGTAAAGAGGGCCAATTACTCTTAAAGACATTAACAGGATTTCAATACAGGAATCACTTTCTTGCACATAGGCTTTAGTAAGAAATGTAGCACTTGGAGCAAGTGGTTATTGTGCCTAGAGAATTTTTTTAGAGCTACAAGACCCACAGAACTCAAAAGAATTGGCTGACCTTTAGTTTGGCACCCTGGTCCAAAACTAAAGCTACAATACAAGAGTTTGGTGCCACAGCAAATGCCAAATAGATTGTTCAGACATCTAGCAAAAGATGTGTTGGCTTAATTTCTCCCTCAGTGCTTAGAAACTGTATCAAAAACCCAAGACTCCCCCCTTTAACAACCATTTAACTGCACTGAGGAATCTGAGTCGGTCTTTCTGAGCTTCTTTGCACAGTTCTCGGAGCCACCCCGCAGGCTGGTCAGATTATTAGAATAGTGCAAGTGGAAAAGGTTACGTGATTGGCTGGCATCCAGAAACGACCTGGGAAACCTTGTGCTTAGAGCTGGAGTAATGGGAGTGTTGATGGGTTTGTAAGAAAAATCCTTACCGGATGTTTGTTCGCAGATATTCCTGTATGACTGCACCGAAGTGACTCCCTACTCGCTGCTGTTCTTTGGAGGTGATATCTCCATTCAGAAAGACCAGGACCAGGACACCATTGCTGTAGATGAATGGATTGTCTTTCAATCTCCAGCCAGGATAGCACATTTAGCAAAGAAGAGAGCCAAGAAAAGGATAAATAAACACATGCATTTTGGTTTAGCTTCTAAGCAGCACTTTTCCAAAAGAATGTAGGCAATATTTGGCAAGCAATTACTCATTTATTTTAAAAGGATTTAAAGAGGGAACTAGATGCTCTTTTGCCAAGAGAAGATTAAAAACCCTCAACCTGTGGACTGGAATGATACAAAATGAAAGGACTGTGCCGTCATATCTGCGATTATTGATCTAGTAACTACACAGGAGAGCGGAGCTGTCAAAAACTTTGCTCCTTGTTTTTCTGGGGGTTACTTTTAACTCGTTATGAGCATGTGTGTCACCAGGCAGGTCTGAAATACTGAAACCTATTGTCATCTGTTTGGTATTACCAAGCAACAAGCATTGAGTATAACCTATCACCCACAAATTTGTCAACCTTTTTTTTAGTTGTTACAAAATAAACAATTATGAAAGCATCTTATTTTAATTCCATTATTTTGATGATATATATACTCTGTTATGTAGGTTCTCTTTCTATGTTATGTTTTTTTTTGTTTGTTTTACTATTTAAAAGACTGGAGAGTACACTAATATGAAACGTGTTCTAAGATATCAAGAGATCCTTGCTGTATTCATTTGTAATTAATATTCTCAACTTCTATAAATGTTTTTTTTTTTATTTATTTTATTGACAAGAGCCAATAATGTTAAGAGATTAGTTAGATAATTAATAAGATTGCGTATAGTAGTTTGTCCTTTCAATCTTTATCCTTGCATCATTTCTTTGAAATGTCTGTGTATTCTTATTACACAGAGGTCTATAATGCCTTTTATTTCAAACTTGCTGCTTCAGCTAGACTTTGTCAGGATAAGTTTTTTTTTTTTTTTTTTTTTTAATTTGCATCTAAATGGGTTGACCGACAAAACCTGGGGCATAGATGAAGAACTGCCCTTCACCAGTCTGTGACACGCAGTCCTTTGCTTGTTCTATAATAAGGTCATTCCAGTACAATTGGACCAAAGAGGAGATTGTTCAATCAATTACGCCAATGACTTGCCTCAGCTGATTATATTTTCTTGGAATGCCCTTGTTTTGACGTGGTACCAGTATTATTTGTCAAGGCCATTACACACATGCGGAAAAATATGATAAAAAGACATTAAAAATGGGGATTCAAACAGATTTCAGATCCATTCTCACCATGTGTGGCATGAATTGGGTTGCACATATCTTCCTTTGCATGACCTTGATTTATGTGTCATCAACCACTAATCTACACTTCCCCAGAATTTACTCCACTTGAAAATACATGCGTCTCCCTGTTGCAAATACGTTTGATTTACAGCAGCAAAAAGTCCAATTCAAAGTTGTTTTCTGATTGTTCTCTAATACATTGTATATTATTCAAGGGACTTTTGAAGTTACAAGAACATGCTATGACCCCCCCCCCCCATTTTGTCTTAATTAAGTTTATTAATACATGACCTGCATGTTATTCCATTCCATCCCCCTGTCAATACCTGCTATTAAACAGAATTACAAGGCATTCCAAATATTATTTCCATCTCTGCAAATAGCATGTTTATTATAAATCTAGTTATACATACAACATACATAAACATTTTATTTACATCAATAATTAGGCAGTGTAAAAATCTCATATACAACTACAGCTATAAGTACACAACCAACATTATTTAAACCCATCTATCTGCAATTAATGAATGTACTTGGTCAGGCACAAATTGTATTACTTCAAAGCAACACAAACCACCTGTAACCTTCATCAGCACATCAGTTAACCAGCTGCTTAAGATCTTGATAAAATGCTAACTGTATTCAATTATCGATGTAGCACGCTTATTTTAAAATTAATTGTATGATGTTCTTGGGGGGGCCAGCACAAATTTGCATTCTGTCCTGGCAGAAAATTTGTACTGCTGATAAGAAAGCAACCATCAAGATCAATATCTCTGGCTTAAGTCTGCCTCCTGGTGGGGCTGCTTCTCTTAAGATCCCACTGCTGCTGTATGATTGATGGACCGCTGCACGCTATCCATTACTCTCTGTGAGCACTTACTGTTCCATCAGCAAAGTGCTCGCTGGCACAAAATGATATTTACTCCAACTGCCTCCCAGCAAGTGGTGGTAAGAGAGGTTCCTGAGAAGTTGAAGGAGGCAAAAAAAGAAATGTGACCTCTGGCCACAAAATAAAAAAGGAAAGCCCAACACCTTGATATTTGTAAAGAAAATTTGTACTTGGCAATTAATAATTTTTTTGTTGTCGTAATTATTATTGGTCATTGCACCACTGACAGATGAAAATTCAGATGTTGTTATAGCGACCAACTCCTACCTTCCTTCTCAATGTTTGACTCCTGTTTTCTCACCATTCAGGTCTTCCCATCTGCTTCTCAGATAACCCGTACCTCACTTAAAATGACTACTGTCTGTCTGGGTGTTTCATGCATCTCCCCCAGCCATTGTTTTACTTTCATTTGTATTATTATTTAGTCTTTAAAACAACTGCAATAACCCTTTTGTTCTTTGCGATTACATTTGTTATTTGTAAATCTGCATTAGAATCCATTCATTTGTATGGCATCAGAAGCATTTGCTTACAGATACTGCATTTCGTAAGTTTTCAGACACTCACCCAAATGTTCTATTAAACATTTTTACAAACAATATCAGTATTAAGGAAAAAAAAAAGTTAGTTAGTATTTTCATAATCTAATCGTCATTCTATACATTTCCCTGAGTTTTAAAAAAGAAAAACTATTAAAACTACATCAGCTTCAATCACTGCAGACATGCAATTAAATTCTTAAGGCATAGTTCATTTTTTCCTTTTGTCATTATGTATTTTCCATCATGCATTTTCATAAGGAATTGTGGACAGTGGAAAGGGAACTTTACATTGTATCCTTCTGGTGTATAAATTACAAAAGTATTTTTTTTTTTTTTTACACCATATGAAAAGAAATTATTTATAATACATCTTTACTGAATTTCTCCTGACTGTTCTATCTTACCATGAATCATAATTACATTCTTACAATTTCAATAGCAATATGTACCTGTACCAACAACAAATACATGCGTTTAAACATACAATTATTTACACACAAAACAGAATAGTGATTCATAATTAAAGTTCCTGTTGGTCACAAAAAATAGCATTTTATAGTTTTTTAAAAACATTTTTACCCCCTTTAAAATCTATAAAAAAAACCTATAAAAAGTGGTACAAAGTCTTTTAGAGATGAGCAGTCCCTGAAGTGCAACATTAGAAAAAAAAAACATTTCATTTTGATTACAGCATCAGAGTGACACTGGATGCCTTTAAATTTTGAACTGAGTAATGCAAGGTCAGCCATCATACTTCTATTAAAGCCAGTGGTAAGAAAGAGTCCTGTTTGAGGAATTCAAGTGTGAATGGAGAAAGTTGGCAGGCGGGGGAATATTCTTTAGAAATCCTAAACGTTTGTTTCAAGTCCGAGCAGACGGCCCATTCTTTCCATGTTCTTCTCAATCGTTGCCTGGCATGTGATCTCCATTGCACATTCTGAGAGAAACCATCCTCTCTCTCCATCTCTGAGACGCTCACCTTCATACCATCCTGAAGGACAACAGAACCGCTGTTAATATGCAATTCAGTTTAGTCATGTCTTCAGCTTGATGCTGTTCTGAGTTTTACAAGCATAACCGTCAAACAAAAACAGCTATTTTTATATCTGTTGAGTTATACAATAGCTTACGGAAGAACCCCAGGGCCATTTGAGAATAAAATAAAAACTTGAAATTTCGTCTTCAAAAACTCGAAATTTCGACATTCTACATACCAGCTGGGTCTGTTGAAAAGCCAGAAATCTGAACATTTCCTGACAGCACTGCTGCCGGAAGCCTCAAATTCACATCCTGCGGGTTTTAATAAAGTCTAAAAAGTCTTTTCTACTACAAATTAAATTTCCTCACATATATAATCATATCTGTTTGAAAAAGCAGCTAAAGTATGGAGTAAGCATGTTTTAAATGGGATTGATCAATAATTAATCTACGTCTCTCTTTAGGCAATATACAGTTTTTTAATTAAGGCTGTTTTATCAACAAATGTCTCTGAAAAAAATACTCATGTATTTCTATTAAGTATTATGACATCACCAAAGTTGTCTATAGTGCGTCATTAAAGGTGTAATTCCTAAGAATGTATTGCTCCAGGTATCCACTATCCAATAATAAAACAAGCCAGCCACAGCCCTATATAGTACTACTCCATTAAGGCTGGCTTTTCTATATAAAAACGCATTGCCCCGGGATAATGCCAAGTGTATCATATTGTATGGACTTATATCTCTTAGGGAAAATAGTTCAGATTCGTAAAAAGCAAGTTGTGAAAATATTAGTACAATCCATAACCCTGGTAAATAATGACACATTGTAAATGATATGAGAAAATTGCATGCGATACATGTGTCATTTTTTAATAAAGAGAAAATAAAACAAAGTAAACAAACAAGTATAACTTGAACCTGAAACTATAACTGAAAGCCTCGATTCAACACGCTGCTAGTTCAGCCAGACCAAGGCAAAACTGCCTGGCCAGATCACTAAAACAATGCCGAAACATCTTTAAAACTATAAACATACAATTACTTCATCATTATAAATATTAAAGAATAACCATTTTCAATTTCTTTAATTAATAAAAATGCTCTAAACAAGGTCAGGTGTCTCTCCATTCCAATGGCAATTTTTAACACAAAGATAAACAGTTGGATACAATGTTTTTTGCACTTTACTGCCATTTAGGTTGGCGATTAAGTGGGCATTGCACTTTTTTTTTTTTTTTTAAAGTACTTTAATCCAAAAAATGAAAGGAAACAGCATAGGGTCAACTGATGAAGTTCAAAGTTGCCAATAGTCTTTGAACTAATGTATCTTCATAGAAATGCATGGGGTTGATGCAGATATCTGTTCTGGGCAGCCTGCCCTTCCAGAACCAGCAATGTGGATGTGAAGTACAAACTGTTGATGGTCATTTTTATACTGACCTCATTATAGTTCCACAGTGTGACCTTATTAAACATGTCAAAAACACACATATCATGGGGTATAACACAGATATAAATGAAGCAGTATTCAAATTCAGAGGGTATAAACTATTCATTTGAGGACTTTGAAATATCCATGCAGTATTCATGAAGGGGACATCTACCTAGAGGCCTGATTCTGTAGAAAGCATAGTCCTTTAAGAATGAGTCTGCATCATTAAAACCAAAGTATTCGTGGGAATGAGTTGCTCTAAATCAAGTGATCAGATAAGGCACTAGTTTTGATGGAGGCAAAACCCTCATCTGGTCTGCATCAGGTTTTTATATATACATCTTAATCACATTTCTGAAACTAATGTAACAAGCTGCAATTAATGGGTCGCTATGTTGCAAAAGACACAGATTGGATACCCTGTGTTTAAATGGTTAATTATTAATATTTATTTATTTATATAGCGCCTTTCATACCGAAGTACCACAAGGCACTGTAACCAAAATCAGCATTCTGTTGGTACTGGTTTTATATGTGCATAATTCATAGACACCATAAAACAGCAACTCACCATCGTTAACTTTCTGGTAAACCAGCACCACATCAGCAACCTGAAGTGAAAGTTCATCTGGCTGTTTTGCAGTGTACGTTCTCGTAATCTCCACCTGGGTCAGTGCTACAGCAAGATTTAAACATGACAAAATGAACAGCTCATCATGTGATTTAAGATGCAAGATCAGCTTTGCCCCACAAGATGGCAGCATTTGAATTTTAAAGGCAGCTTGGCTTGTTCACACTTACTTGTTCTGTCTATGCTCTGCTTATCGCTGCTGTTTTCTCCCAGTGCTGTGATCCAGCGAGCTCTCTCATTACTGCAAAGAGAATGGGGGGGGGGGGAAGCAAGTTTGAGTCCACACCTTTACCCCCTGTGATTTAAAACATGTTCCTATGTCCAAATCAGATGATCTTGAGGGAACTAAACACTCTTTACTTGACACTTGATTTACATGACTTTCGGTTTATAAATCTCACAGAAACACAGCGGGTAGGAAATCTGACCCATATCGGTCTCAAAACAAGGTGTCTGTTGTTGCGCTGCCCAGGTGGTGTGCTCAGCATTGAGACACATCCACCAGACCTAGGTAACAGAAGGAAAGGCTCATCCGATTCCAACCCGTCACAAAAAAAAAAAAAAAAGTTTAAAAAGGTCAACTTCATTCCTTGTGAATGTCCCTTTGTTAGAAAATATTGCAAGTTATATACACATCTAGAGACAGGGATCGAATTGACAGCCTACTGGTTTACAGGTGACTGAGAATGCAAGGAAAATGACAAAGACAGTTCTGTCAATCTAGGTAGCTATTGCAAAGCTGAATCATTACAGTTGTGTGAATAGGACCCAGTGTTGCACTAAATAGATGAGGGCAAGTTCTCTCCGTCCCTCTAATGAATGAGTCTCATGACCTCCTTTAGCCTTCATTCAAACCCAAGCTGTAAAAAAAAAACAAAACAAAAACAAAAACAAAAAAAAACCTTTGTTCTATATTACTATTATAAAACAAAATGCTTTTAAAATTTAAAGTCCAATGGTGCAATGTTTTTCTATAAAATCCACCAATGGTAATACTGGTAATGCAGACGGAACACTGCTGGTTACTTTTTTCAAACAGCTTACTATACATATTTATGGAATGACTCATATCTGAAGTGAATGTATTTCAAAGTTCTAAAACATTTATGGTGCTGTAGTTTACAGAAGTCTTAAATTAAACTGACATTAACTACTTTATATGTGGCGCATACTGTAGACACTACCTTTATCTTAGGCATGCCCTAGAAAGATGCAGGCCCCCTGTTTGAAATGATACTCTTCCGATCAGGTTGCAATAATATATTCTGCAATTGCTCTGGCCGCTGTACAGTAAACAGTAAATGTCTTCCTGCATTAAACTGCCGGTTTTGTTTTTATTTATTTACTTTGAAAGATGTTATTTCATAGAAAACGATACAAAATGAACAATAACACTTATAATTAAAAACAGACTTGAGTTTTGTGAAATAGTTTTTAGGGGAGTAACAGGACTATACAACACGGGACCTGTAAGTCTCCACTGTTGTATCTCGTAATGTCATGTGATTTATTTTGACTTTCAAAGCGCACAATCACATGGTTTGCTTGCAACACACTTTGTAAAGGAAAAGGACAGATCTAATTCAGTCTGTAGTTTATTTAATAAAGTATAGTGCTATGCACAACTTTGTCAACAAGAACACATGTATAGGATTATGATAGATATCTGAATCCAGTTTCCTCACATGATTTCTAGGGGGAGGGATTCTCCAGTCCATCTGTGAATCAAAACCTATAAAACCATTCCCAAGCTTGGCAATGAGCACAGGACATTGAGCAATAAAATATAGCTCTGAATCCCTTTCTCCGCCTCCACTGTCTATTCAGGACAGTGAAGTGCTTTCACTTCTCCTGAGGGCTGCCTGGATGCTAATGATTTCCCATAAGCTTGGTGGCCCCCCAGTAGTAGCCAGTAACTCGGGGAACAAAAACAGTCTTGTTTCAGTTTTTACAAAAAGTCAGGAAGAGTGAAAAACCTCGGTTTGGCATCTCTCATCTATCTAGCCCTGTCAACAGTATCCCCAAGGCTATTCACAGCATCCAGTGGCTCACTCAGACACTTCACAGTGCCTCCTATTAAATATCTATGCAATATTTCACCCTGAAATAACTGGCACACAATATGAATTACTGGTTAAGCAAAACAATGCAAGTCATTTTAAAGTCATTCATTTAGGCTATTAAAAAAAAAAAAAAAAAGAATATTAAGGGTTGACTGAAGAGGCAGATAATAAACAAAGACCAATATTGGCTTTCTTATGCATTCTATTCTACAAGGACCAAAACAAACACATATACTGTCCTATAAATATCTAGCAAGCCAATTAAGCATTGAGCCATTACACAATTGACATTATCAGCACAATGAAGTGTTCCGCACACTAAGAAGATATCTCAAGTTTTCAGTTACTGTTCTGTGTATACAGTAAGTTGTTTCCAAGACTTGTATAATGGACTGCAGTATTAAAAGAGCAAGGAATGATACTTTCCAGAAGGTACTTTGCTATTGCTTACTCTTAATACAGCAGACTTCTATACAGTCCAGGCCTCTATCGTTGGGGTAAAGTTCTAAGGGCTCTACACTACCACATTGCTCTGAAGTAAATATTTTTTTTAAACGACTGTTGTCGTGAAATAAGAGATGGCATGCCTCATATCAGAAACGCATTTAATCCCATCTATACCTGGCTCTAACAGTAATGCTTGTGACTGCCTGTTGTACTGGCGGTGGTCAGAAACTACTGTGTGTGGCTTTTAGTTTGGTCTGACCTTTTTCTTTTTTTTTTTCTGTTTTCCTGCAACATGTCAGAATTTCCCTAGGAAGCGTCTGTGGTTAAATGTCACTAATAAAAAAAAAAAGTTGAAATGCAAAAACCAAAATAACTTTTTATTATTATTATTATTATTATTATTATTATTATTATTATTATTATTAATACAACAACAACAACAACAACAATAATAATAAGAAAAAGAATAATAAAAAAAAGCACACACACAGTTTACAGATTTGGCCGGTACAAAGCAAGCAAACATCAACAAGAGACATTTGGTCCTGGTGGCATAATTTAACATGCATTTAGCAAAGAAATGAGTTAACTGGAGATTTATGTACAGCTGACTTCTTGCTTCTTGTTTGCACACATTTACATAGCCTCAGGTTATTCTTCATATTGAGCTACTGGAGCATGGTAAGTACATCCCTAATTTACATCCCTTCAGTCATGCCCAGCTAACATCACAGACATCTCAGCCTACAAATAACCAGGGCAAGTTAATGTAGTGTTGTGGGTTGCATATGATCCCCATCTCAAAATCACCATACAATCCTAGCACTTGGCAGTCAGAAAGAGACACAGAATTGAATTGGCACAGAAGAGGATGGTTCATCTTTCGATGCAAGCAGTATGAGTCTGTTTAAAGCTCACACTGTGTTGTGAGATCGGAGGACGCTCACACGCCCTCAGAACGTCTGTGCTGTGTGGGGACTCGCTGTGGTGAGGAGAAAAAACAGAATTGGATATTCCAAATTGGGGGAAAAGTAAATAAAAAATAATAATTGGTCACTCTAAAAATTAAAAAAAAAAAAAATTCACACTGCCAGCGCTCGTGTTTATCTCTCTCTGTGGATAAATAGAGAAGGTCATGTATTCCCCTGCAATTCGGTCACCCCAACAGGATAACCAATGTTAACACCCACATGTAAATTAAACATTAACTCACTTGAACACAGTACCTCCTTTTACAAACAAAACGCAAACTGTTTACCGAAACCCCAAGAGTACAATAAAATTCATGCTGTACCAGCAGACAGGTGGGGAGAAGGAAAAAGAATCGTGGGAAAGAACTGCCTTAACAATGCACGTTGCCAAGCAACAACTTTAATGCTATGCAATTAGCATGCCATGAAGCACAAAATAAAGCCTCTGGTCTCCATTTCAGCCCCACATATAACAACACAAATCAAGATCCCCATTACTGTTGCTAATCCCTTAAGGTTCATATAACACTATTCAACAGCAATGCTAAAAGATGGAAACATTCGCTGGGTCGTCCGTTGAGAGCTCAAATATTTGTTTTCTGTGGCAGAACTCTCTCGATTTCGATTGCATGTTTATGTGCTGGCAGCTCCTCATCTCTCAAGTCATATTCTAAAAAAACAACTGTTAATGTTGATTCCACAGAATTCATGCTTCGATATTTCTTAGGCTTCACAATATGTGTAAAGGACAACAGGTCAAAGTAAAGGGTGCTGTTTACTCTCATTATTATTAATAACAACAACAACAACAACAACAACAACAACAACAACAACAACAACAACATTAGTTTATTTAGCAGACACCTTTATCCAAGGCGACTTACATAGGCTATGGTGTATGAACTATGCATCAGCTGCAGACTCACTTACAACAAAGTCTCACCCGAAAGACGGAGCGCAAGGAGGTTAAGTGACTTGCTCACGGAATGAGTCAGTGGCTGAGCCGGGATTTGAAAAGGGGATCTGGTTACAAATCCTGTTCTTTAACCATCAGATCA
Organism: Polyodon spathula; assembly: GCF_017654505.1. NCBI lineage: Eukaryota > Metazoa > Chordata > Actinopteri > Acipenseriformes > Polyodontidae > Polyodon > Polyodon spathula. The sequence continues at coordinate 33,993,070 of NC_054547.1, read as the reverse complement.
CACAGCCTCATTTGTATACCATGCATGGCAATCAGGAATCAGAACTAGTCGATTAAGGACGCCTAATGTTGCAGTGCACTTGATTTTATTACTCGTAGTCTTGTTAGTTCTTGAAGAGCAGACCAGTATCTTCGCAGGGTTAAGTAGTGAGTCTGAAATCTGAAGATTTAGTTCAAGACCATCAATTGCGTAAATGTTTTTCTCATACCCAAGCTAGAAAGTTCAGCAAGTTCATAAAAGAAGAGAAAACAAATATCAACCAAAAACAGATTAGGAGATAACTGAAAACAGCCCTGGCTCAAAGAGGATCATCAGAAACCATTACCATATTAAGACTTCCCTTTGACCATCAGGGACTCAGGATTTATTGGCGAGTTAAGAAACTAACAGGATGTCAGTGGGGATTTGAATATTCATCCCTTCTATGCTTTTCACATTGCCAATAAATGAGCATGATTTTGCAGTTGTTTTCCAAACTTCAATCTCCCTTTCCAGAAGCAATAATATCTGTCCATAACAGTGAAAACTCACAGTAATGTATCCAGGAGTCACGCACACAACTCTTCAGTGACATACTATGAAAAGTCATGAAGATGCAACCGCTCATAGACTGAACAGAAACTCAAGACATTAAGGTGATCAAACTGTGTGTTTGGATTAGTGATGAGTTATCTTGGAATAGCCTCCAGTATGGGATGGGCTGATTTCTGGTTTCATTTGATAACTACTTTAATATTGGCAACAATTCAAGACTCAGGTGTATCCAACATTAAAACATTAAAACACATTAAAATGTGTCTATGGATGGATTTATAAAAGTTGGCTGTGGTATTACTATAGACTTGAAGGGTGCTCAGATAGCGTTTGCATTCACTGATATTCTTTACTCCAATCTAACTACAGCATTTTGTTATATCTTGATGTGAACAATGGAGCTGAACAGAAAGGAGGTGATGTGTGTCTGCATCAGTCTAAATAAGCATCATTCTTTACACCATGCACTCATTTTTCACTCTCTGTGGGTGTAAATATACCTCTGTGTAAATGTACTAAAATGTCAGGTGATTATAAAAGAGCCCACCAATATATCAGTGATACAGGTGTTCATGTACCCTTGAAATCAAAGGAGTCCTGCTCCATCCTGCCAGTGCCGTATTATATAATTATGCATTCTGTCAATCTACAAAAACCTTATCGCGGTTTGCATTATTTAAATATGCATGCTTTTAGGTAGGAAAGCTTGCAAGTGCATGTAGAATAAGTATTATAAAAGACTCAGGCAATATAAGTTTCTGTACCCAGGGGCTAAAGAACACTAATTGAGCCAGGCAATCACAGGCCATGAATTATTGATGCTCATGCTAAACCTGACCTTGAAGGAGCTCCAATCTCATGACTGTTCAAACTCCTTAACATGTGAGCAGATGATAATTAGTAAGAACAACCTCATAACCCTTCCTCAAATCACCTTACGCATTCAGGCTCATTAGTTTAAACCCTATTTTCATTTCAAGGGCAGTTTGGTCATGTAGTGTTTTGACTACTGAAAGCCATTTTGGGGAAAAACAAAAAGTGCTTTGCCAGCTATTCAGTCAACTAAACTTTACACTGCAGGCATTTTAATACCTAAAACTGAAGAGTACGGTGCTTGATTTTATGAAGGAATTACATTATGTGTATTTGTCCATTTTGCAATTTGAATTCTGTTTTACTTAACAATGAAGCACACTGCATTTTGGTGTCAACAATGCCTTGATACACTGCACACGCATGACACTGTTTACAATGCATTACAACATATGATAAATGTTACTGAGAGTAGTCATGTCTTATTATCAAGCAGTTATGATTTTGCAGACTTCATTAGATTACTGATGTACTCACAGAAACTCTGCTCCCATAATCATCGTCACTTTCTCTCCCGAGTGGTTGCTAGTGAAAGCCAGCGTGAAGACGTGATTGGCCGATCCTTGACGTGAGTACAGCATTCCTGACGTTGTCTTCACAGGGGATAGGTTGAGCTCCTCAATCTCACACTGGCCCACAGAAAGCTGGTCTCTCAATGCATAGTCAATGACATTATAACTTTCCTCACTGGAACAAGAGAAAACAATATGTATTTTTTTAATAAGTTATTTATTCAGTACATGGGTCACTGAAATGCAAGCACCTCATTTACAGGGACATTCTGTTTTGAGAAATTGAACAAACGATATATAAACACACATAACGGGACATTTCTCAACAGGAATGCATTTATTCCATTTGTAAGCCAAGTAACAATATGAGCATGCATGATCATTATATTATATTATATATTTAATCTGGAGAAAACACTGGGATGAACCATGTTGTTTCCAAAAAAGAGAATTATGTACTGATCTTTAAAAACCTTAACCCTGCCCTGATTGCACATCTGTCTGGCCTTGCTTTGTGACCTCCATGTGTCCAAATAAGCTTAGGTTTGACAAAGCCAATTGTAAAACCTAGAGCAGGTCTGAAAATCCTGCCTGAGGTTTTATAGGTATCATTAAATAATTAGGTGACAAAGACCAAAAGGAAGTTCAATTGGTTCAGTTAATAGACTACAGGTGGAGCAAAGACCAGGAGAGTTCTGAACCTTGAGGTCCCCTGCTACAGAGGCTTGAACTGCGATGCAATGGAAGAGTTACCCACAGTTCTGCATAAACCAGTTCTTGGTTTTAGAAAGAACCTATGAACAGTCCAGCTGGAGCTTTTCCATCTTTAACTTCATAAGCATGAGATCCACTTACTATACAAAACACATTTAATTGGAAATATACTCATATTGGCACCATATCCGAGTCTGATAAAAGATTTATTAAAAAAAAAAAAATTGTTCATGTAGTTTTACTGATGTAAAACAGCGGCAGATCTTAACACATATCTTAATGTGATCATATTTTCAGAGGATGGCAAATCAGTGATCTATTAATTCTTTTGTGTGAAGTCTTAAGCTGTTGAAAAAGAAAATGTGAATCATGTTCACTGGAGTGAATGCCTTCTGTACTCCTCTGCCGGTTTGTCACTTTGTAACACACTGAAAGAATGTCCTTGAGCTTCATTTTAACTTGGCATTCTCCTTCAATCAACTTTCACTGCAGTACATCTCATGTGGTAACGCCTTAACAAAAGAAGTGGGGGGGGGCGGGGGGGGTTGGGGCGAGTAAGCTCGTCATCAACATAATTCACAGCCTACTCTTTCGCAAAGCCTGCATTCTGAAAATGGATGAAAAGTGGCAAATCTCTTGACAAGCTCCCAATGAATATCTCAGACATAAGGCAGGCTTGAAGGCAAAGCTGCTTCCCATCACTTGGCCTCAGTTTGTTTCTCCAGAGCTATCAAACCATTTCTAATTAGCAAAAGAGACTGATGGAACGCAGCCTTGGCAAATAGTTGTGAGATATATTGAGCACACCCAGCACAATAACATATTGAAAGTTCATCTCTGTTCACTGTTTGCTTTTGTGCAAATCACTGAATGGAAAGCTCATGACTTTCTGACATGTTTCTGTTGACGTAGGTCACTGGCCCTCGAAGGAATATGCAGATTTATCATAAATCTGAGGGCATGATGATTTCTCTCTCTTGACAGATAACTTTTTCCAAATTGTAAAATACAATTTCATTAAAATGCAGATTTATCAAATGTCACTAAAGAAGAGATTAAGAGCACAAAGCAGTACTACTACAACCACCAGTATTGCAATATACATGATTATGACAGCCTGGTCTCGCTGGCACAATTTTGCTCACATGCGCTGCTTGATGTAGGCGTTACTTCACAATTTAAGTACAACCTAAATGAATTGGTAAAAATCGGATTATTTTATTTAAGAAACACCAACAAATATCTATCCCGCAGTGGAATAAATCAATAACTGCTTACTACATGAGGTTACCATGCACAGGTTCAGTTAAAACTGAGTCTGCACAACTCTATACTAGTACATATTTAATCTTAGGTTTAAAATATTGAACATTGGACTGTGTGCTGCACAGTCCAGCTTCGCCCAGCAAGTTCTGCCTGTCATAGATGTGACAGACAGACACATGTTTGAGGAGCAGCTGCCATGGGGGCGTCTGATTAACTGTGAAGTGGAATCTAGAGAATCTCTCCAGCCTGGTGTTGCAAGGATGCGGAAATCGATTGACAGGCAAACCAATAAACAGCGTTCTTTCAATGGAAATGAACCATGTTGCTATTCTGGAGTTTCTGTCTAAACAGATTTGTATATACTGTCCTTATCAACAAGTTTAGAAAGACCAGGCAACAGATACTATAGTAGGTAAGAAGAGAATGGTTCACATTGTACACATGTTAAATTAAACAATATTTCAGGTTATTGGTCTACCGAAAGTCTTCTAATTCGGTGCCACTTTGATTGAGACAAATGAAACAGAAGAATTAAAACTCAAAATCTGAGCTAGTGGTCATATTTTTCCAGCTCCAGTGGCCGCTATACGTTGACTAAACATTATTTTAGATTTGGTTCTTAATTCCTCTTTTCCAGCAGGTGGCAGAGGTAAATTTACGTTATCTTTTTTTTTTATTTGTTGATTACATAACTTCCAAAGTACAGTCCAAAGGTCTTGGATTTATCAAGACTCACAACTTGAATACCGGCATCATGCATTTGATCAACTTGTATAACGATTCAGAAATCTATTACTGTAAACGAGCATACGTTTTTGTTCCTTGTAATTAAAGGCATATAGGTAACTACATGGGATTTTATGACCCTATGTGAAATCAAATCCATTTGGAAATTAAGATGACAGATTATGTAGAGGTAATAATAATAACGTACAAACTGATTATTTACAGATCAAGAGAGTGTAAGCTTTTTTTTATTAAAGAGGGTATTTAAATAAAAAGTCTTACTACAGAGAAGCTTCTGGAATTCTGCCACGGAAATTAACATCATGGAGAGGAAAGAAAGTTGGATAGACTTGTAAGTTCAAAAGTACTTGGGAAATCACATGAATTATGGGTAAACTCACACAGGGGCTGCAAGATTCAACTCACAAAGTAAAATAAACACATTCTTTGTGAAATAAAGTGCACATGTTGTACAAATAATTGTACAAATAAACACTTGTGTTCAAAAGCATCTGCACTGAGTTTTATTAAGTGAAAGTATTAAAATGATCCACTGCAAAACACGCAAAAAAAAAAAAAAAAAAAAAAACACAGCCGTTCGTAATTACATAACTGCAAACCCCACAAAAAAAAAAAAACTAGAGTTACTATTACATAACTGTCCCCCAAAAAAAAAAAAAAAAAACGGTGATTAACATATGCTTCTTGTTAAAACATTTCCAACAAATAGTAGTTTTTTCCTGGGAATAGTAGTTTTTTTCGAGGGCTATTTTAATGCCAAAAAATGTATAAATCAAGATTAATAAAATAAAGATGCAAGACCGGAGCAATTTAAATGTTAAATTAAGAACAAAAGCCATTTTACTTACTTTAAAAGAACTGAAAAATACACTTGAGTCAAAGAGTTTAAAAAAGAAGCATCTAAAAGTCCCTTCTTTTAATGAATTAAACCATGGCGATAAGTAAATCAGCCACATGCAGATTAATTGAATAGACTACACTGTTTACAGCAATATCCTAGTCACAGTGGATAACAACTTCAAGTAAATTCAGATTTTCATGTTTCAGATAATCCCATTTGAAGACAGATAAGGGCTACTGGTAAAAACTGAAACCTGGACTCTGTCATAATTAATTCCTAGGTTTATACAAAAAGACTATTCTTATTTTACATGCTGATAATACATTCATCTTATGTATTACAGTTAACTACTGTGAATATGAATTACACAGCAAGTTAAGTGAACCATTATTTTGTAATACAATTGCTTAAAATAAAACACATTTATTGTGTAACTGACATAGAATATTAACATTGTAATGTGTTCCTACCACTATAGTTGTCTTAAGGGAAAACAGTCACTGGTCAAGACAAAAATGATTGAAAAACCATGTACAAAATTAGACAGTAATATTTTTCTGTACAGGGAAAGTCACAATGCAAACAACTCATCATCTATTTTGTATTGGTTTCCAAACTTAAGTAATACAGTTGGAAATTCTGGAGGCATATCCGTTATTATGATCTATTAATGCACTACCCAAATGAAAGCTATGTCCTGTTTCACATTAAAACCTTAAATGTAGAAATGCCAGCATAAGCTTTGACACTGACTTTCACTGGCACTGCATGTTTAATTACCACAAAGAAAAGCTAAAATAGAGCATGCCCTTAACACTACTATGCTTCAGTGGTATTTTAAAAGAGCATCTTAATCCATTCACAAATGGCAAAACCTAAATATTTAGAGTATGAATGCAGTGTAAATGTACCAGTTCTCTAGAAAGCTACCAGATGTTTCTCCTCATTCTACAATGTGTAGAAAGGTCCACATGCCCATCCCACTCACTTGCAAAACACAGAGATTTCAAAAGCTACAGTATCATTAAAGAGCTTGTGTTCTCAGGCCTATGATGTGAACATTCTCGGCCAGCTGCAAGGTAACATTCCATTTAGTTTCTTTGGCTGTTCTTCACTAACGTCCAGCTGCATTCCACAGCTGAGAATTTCCTAGGCGTGGACAGAGACAGGAACCTTTCATTTTATATAACAGCCAGCAGATGACTATATAGAGTGTCTCAAAAGTCCTGGCCCATAGCCGGGTATATGGTTCCATTACTGTGCATCAGGATTCTCACCAGCAACAAGACAAACAAAGCATGAATTACATTTTACTATCAGCACTTGTTACACTACTGTGGGGCACTTCATGTATTCAATCCAGCATAAAGGTTTCTAAGTCATTCATACATTTTGCAGTGTATTCCTCCTACCTACAGTATGTTAAATTTCCTGGAATTAATTCAGATGTGCCCACGAGCTACAGAAAACTATAATGAGCAGGTAATGTGCATAAATAGCTTATCAGTATTATGTTAATAATCTGCAAACTGAAAACACACACCATACAGTATTTTGCAAGGGCAATTCAATACACAGAGTAGCCAAATCAGACATATTTCCTTCCTAAAATGACTTAAAAATAAGCAAAGAAAACCTAAGCTACTCCCTTTGTACAAGATCATTTTACGAACTGTAACCAAAATCTCTGAATGCAAGATACTGCATTACCCATGGTTTTCATAACCATTACTCACGGGAACAGTCAATCCAGTGAAAGATGCCTTTGAAGATGCATTATTGGTATGCTAAACATTTGCCCGGAATGGGTTCTACTTTGTGGTGACACTAATTGTATTTGGTTATTCCAACTCCAGAAAAAAAAAAAAAAAAAATCATTATGTTGCCTGAGGCAACACTGTATAAGGATGCTGGACAGCAAGTTCTAAAACTAAACAAATCATAGGTTTAAAAAAAGTTTAGATACATATAAACAGGATGCGATTTACAAATCCTGTGCAACATTTTAAGCCATGTAAAAAAAAAAAATGTAGCTTAAAAATGTGAAATTAGCAGCACTGGGAAGAACGGGAATCAGACTTGGATGCACTTACCTTTTCCTTCTGGTAACGATGAGGACATCGTTAAAGAGGAAGAAGTAGACCTGCTGCCTTGAGGTGCGCTTCAGGAAGATCCCATTGTCTTCCACAAAGGCAGTGAGCTCCCCTCGCTTCACCATCCAGCGGGAGGAAGACACCAGAGGGAATGGCTGATTGCAAGAGAGAGAGGCGGAGAACGTCGTCAGCAAAACACCTTATTTCCCTGTATGATGGTGACAGTCAATTAAACTTTCCACACGTGCAGTATACGGCACATTAGTCGCTAGAGCGCTAAGTTACACAAAGGTGGAGACTGTCGAATGCTTCACTTTACATATTTATTCTAGTGAAGCACTGTACTGCAGTACAAGAATCTGTGGCTACTTAATACAACACACACTATCAAATACTGCATGTTAATTTGGAGTGATTAGCTGTGTCTTCACTTATAAAGTCCATGTAGTTAACAACAAAAGCTCTTTCTGACAGCACCAATTCCTTGGAGGGTTTGTGGTGTAACCAGAAAATGTGTAATAACAATAATAAAATAATAATAATAATAATAATAATAATAATAATAATAATAATAATAATGTAAGACTTATAGATACTGTGTTAATCTGCTTGTTATATGTTCAATTTGTTACAGTATTTTGTGAAAAAAAAACAAAGACAAAAGCTACAGACAAATATATTGCCGTAAACTACAGTTTCACACACTCGTCTTCGAACTTGAACACCTTAAAATCATGAGAGATGTGATGTGAATGGTGTCACGAAGTAACTGATAACAGCCGCTGTAAATACAGTGCATGTAAATGTACAGCCTTTTAAATAACAGGGCTTTTGTCAGCCAATCCAGATGAATGTAAATATAACCCATGTGTAATCCACCAGAACTTCCCATGCAAAGCGGTCATTAACAGTTTTGATTTATTTACTCTTCTTGCACTTCCTAAAGACTCAGCAGGGAGCCTGGCCTCCCCCCTGTCTCTCCACTGAGGGTTATATAAAGGGTAAGGACAGCATGATCTGAACCAAGCGGTTTAGCTCAGCTTTGTTTTGTGGTTGCGAAAAGCATTGGGAACTTAGCTCCACTATTTATCTGCAGACCTTATATAGCAAATCACTGGTGTCTCAAATTGCTCCTTGAAGTATGCAAGCAGGTAGACTTATTTAGCTGCCTACAAACGTGCCAATTACTGCAATGCCAACTGTGTCCGCCAGAAAACTAATGTTGCACTAGGCCCCTGTGTTTACAGGTGTTATTTTGTATGTGTGTTGTGTTATTATTTAAAACCTATTAGTTTGTAAAAATACAATGTTTTTTTTTTTTTTGTTATTGTTTGGCAGCGTGGACGGGGTTAAAAGCCTGTGTAGAATGTGACCATTTCCAAATTGAATAATTTAGCTTTGATTTGGAGATAGTCACAGTGATTAAAGAAAAACTTACAGCTTTTGTTGTTCAGGGTGGAGAGTGTGTTCAGGGAGAAGGAACAGGAGAGAGATAGAGAAACGGAGACGACCGAAAGATATATGCATGAAATACAGAAAGCAACTGCTACCTACCGGATTGCTGTACCAGCATGGTATTTGTTTTGTGTTTCTAGTGTTTGTGTTCATGCCGTTTTGTTTGTTTTGTTATTGAAAGCGTGTATTATTTAATAACCCTGAGCGAGGCAGCCTCTCAGCCCCGCATGTACTGCCTTTGCTGTGGTTTCATTTTATGGTCTGACATCATCCGTGGTTGGAACTATGAGGCCAAGCAACTTTCAACCCCAAGGCTCATCTATCTGCTGAACAGGTGGTCACACTGCACCTGCATACTCATGCTTGATTTGTACACACCTTTTACATGCAAAGGCATCTACAGACATGCACCAGGTGCTTTAAAAATAGCACAGATTCAGTCAACCATCTCCCAAATAAATAAATAAATCACAAATAACATAAAAGGTATTGAACTGTTGTCAAAGCAACTACCCATGCAAAGAGCAAGTGGAATGTCATACCGGTTTGTATTTCCTTCTGTTAAGTGCAAATCTGACAAATCCCTTTCTTTCACTGCAAAGGGATTTGTACATGAAAATAGGGACATTTCACTTGCGGACGTTCTGTATCTGAGGCTGTGGTCTTTGTTTTAACGATGGTGTGTGCTTGCTTTCCCCAGTACCTCTTCCTTATTCACTGCATTAACACACAGATTAAGTGCTCTGAAACTATCCTTAGGGATTCTGATAATCAATCTTTCTTTATTGTTCTAATAGGGCTCTGGTTTTATGTTGACGACAAGGCAATGACAATACCAAGCAGGGTTTAGTAGCTCAGTATGGATGTACTATTATTAACAGAGCCTTTTAATTCTCGGTTTAGATATTAAAGGTAAGATTAGGAGATAAATCAGCACTGAGAGGTTGACGCAATGGATCCAGCAATAAACTACCACATCCTCCAAGGAAATACACCTCATTAACTTGAGTTTGATAGAGCTTAAACTGCACCACTTTACATCACAAATGAATTTACTAACAATCTCTCTTGGGCACTGGCATATCTTTTTGGTTGCTTTTAAGATCTTAGTTTATTATTCAACATGATAACATTGAAACAAGGCAATATATTACATGCACTGTGTTATTCGCAATGGTTTTCCCTTTTTTCCAGTATGTACCTTGATCTTGAATTCCAGCTGGGAGTTTATAGTGTACATCATTTCTGTCCTCTCCATTGTCCTGGCACCTTCATTACACAGACGGACCAGCTACCACAGAACAAGAAGCAAGATAACAGCCCTTAAGTAACGCAGAATTAAATCTAACTGGTTAAAATGCTAGTGGAACCATCATTTGGTAACACTTTACATTAAGTGTCTCTGATTACTGTGTATTTACATAATAATTCAGATTGGTAGTTTTCATCTTTTGGCATAATATAACCCTAACAATTGTTTACTTACATATATCATACACAAATATTTACACAATTACATTGTAAATATGTGTAACATTGTAAATATGTGCAAGTATACATGTATTTACTAAGCAACCAGTATGTAAATACACAGTAGAGACATTATGTAAAGTACTGCAACAGAAAGATGTAAGCTGGAAATTGCTTGTCAATTATGATTGCAGGTTTAATTCACATGTTCACTGAAACTGAAATAATATGCTTGCGTACATAAAACAGAATTGGAAAACAATGCGTGCAGAATCCAATTCATCCTCACCTTGCTGACAGCCTTAAATGCGCTTTTGCAGAGTTCATACTTGTGCGAGTCTTTTGCCGTTTTCTGACAGATAGTCTGGAATGCAAAAAAATAAATAGCTACAGTATGCATGCAATGCAAATCATTACCACCCAAGCCAATTCCTCTTAGTATATTAATAAACACATTATCCATCCTTTAAAAACATTCAAGCAGAATTCTAAGGTAAAACTATAAAAGACTAAGTCGACGAATGCTTCAGCTTGTGCCTTCTTCAGTGTAAATACATACTTTAGAGCTGCATTAAAAAGAGTGAACAATACAAAAACAGTCACTGCTCACTAAAACTCCTTAGTCTAATGTTCATGGGATCCACTAGCTCAAAGGAAGTTGTGTGCAACTATTCAGAAACAATCATGGGAAATTAAAAGGATCTCAAAAAGTTATTGCCCCTGCACCTATCTAGAAAGTACATGAATGAGTATAAAAAAAAGAAAAAAACCCTAACACAGAGACTACATCACTGTTTTATACGTTTCTGACAAAGCTCACTGAAATCACAAGCATATCTGGGATATAAAAGCACTCTGCCTCTTAGCTGAAACAAAGCCAGATACATTTTCTCAGGACACCACATTGGTTTTAAAAGCATGTCTTGAACACTTGGGAGGGAAGATGCACAAAGTGCAGGAGCCCAAGATTAATGTTCTAGCTGTCTAGATCACTATACAACTGCAAGGCAAAGATTAAAGGGATGTAACAGGAACAGACACGCTTAAACGTAGAATGAATTTAAGCGGGTTCATTGAAGCACCATCCACTAATTTTCAAGTTCATTAAAAATAATACTAGTAGTTGTAAATATATCTCTATGGGCCCTCAACACTTTAAACTCCTACATTAAACACAACATACAAAATATACAGCAGGCCTTTGTGTTCTAGTGGTTAAAGGGGCTTGTTACCAGGAGGATTCCAGTTTCAATCACTGACTCACTGTGTGTGACCCTGAGCAAGTCCCTTAACCTCCTTGTGCTGCATCCTTCAGATGAGATGTAAAACCAAGGTCCTATTGTAAGTGACTGCAGCAGCAGTTGTTGTTGTTGATGGATAGTTCACCCCCTAGTCTCTGAAAGTTGCTTTGGATAAAAGCGTCTGCTAAATGATTAAATAATAATGACAAAATCTCAGTTTTTTTGTTTTCTTTTTGGGAGGGGGGTGGCTTTTTTCTCATGAAAAAGGGAAAAATAGAAAGATGCCGCTACAAGAAATGCAATTTCTATATAGAAATGTGATCTTACATCCATTAAGAGAGGCAGGCGAGTGACTCTCTGCATTGGGAGAATAAGGAAGGAGATCATAGGAAGGTTCCTGCAATCTGGGTTGCTCTCGATTCGAGACAGGACTTCCTTAAAAGAGGGGTTTTTAGTTCTAAAAAGGAAGATAAGAGTTATTAAAAAAGCAAGTTTAGAGACAGGGAACAGTTTCATTCAATAGATTTTATAGAACAGAACATAAGTTGAGCCCCGGGGAAATTATGCCTGTTATTAATGGCTGGTGAAAGCTGATCTAGACTAGATATAGCTGATAATCTACAATTCCAAGCTCTACTTTACTTCAAGATACTCTACCACAGGATGTGTGCCCACATATGTCTCTCTATGATTTAAGACAAATGCTAGCCTTAAGTAAAACTAAAACCATTCTCATGCATTGTCTTTTTTTTTTAGGATCGTAAAGTAAAAAAAAAAAAAAAAAAAGCTTTTTTCACCTCAGAATAGACACTCACAGTACATTATTAGATGCTGCTATATTATTAGGGTACATTCGCAATGAGATTTCACTCACAGAAGCTTCTGGAGAGTCCGCTGCTGGTAAACTTCATTGGAGCAGTACTTGACGTAGGGGTCAAAGGTTGACGTGGCATGCTTTTCAACAATATCACTGACATCATCAATGACAATGTTCTGCTGATGCCTGTCCTCCAGCTCTTTAAAGAACCTAAACAAACACAAACGGGAGTAGAAACAGTTTAACAGTTCAAAGTATAACCCGAGTAACACGGGAAGCACATTTTACAACCCTGACTGCAAAAACTATGAAGTAAAGGATTTGAGAAGAAGATGGTTATTCTGCACAATAGGCACAGCGTTCTATTATTTAAATAAATACTAGGTTAAGCTTGAGGGTTCAAGTTAGGGTAAATGACAACACTACATTAACCTGACATTCTGTCTCATAAAGTGCAACGTTAGGAGTTCAAAATGAAAAGTCAAAGTAAGGTGATACTGTAAAGTAGGGATGGGATGATTTCCAATAACTGTGTAATATCATATCGGACAGAAATCACGATTAAAACAAAAACAAACAAAAAAAAACGACAACTATGCAGACACAATTTATAACATATTTATTTTCTGGGAAAAAAAGGTCATATCACTGCCTTCAAATAATTTAATGAAGCTAAATCACAGATCGCACACTGCTTGGAGTGTTTATCTCTTCCATGAAAACACCTAACTCAGAAGGGCTGAGAAGGCAGCTCCTTAATACAATAAGGAAATACATTGTCCTCTCGCTTGTTCCGGAGACATCTTGGCAGCTTTCCTGTCTTATTTCAGTCCATCTCTACCTTGAACTCCCTTCCATCTATCGCTCCCTGTTCTAGTTTCTTATTAAAATATATAGTTTTTGGTTTTGTTCATGCCTGTTTTGTGACATTACGCCGAGTGCCTCATCATTCAACACACGTGTGAAACCTTGAAAGATTAAAATCCTGTTTTGTGTTATTCGTGACCCTGTACTGCCGAGCTCCGATTGCTAATATCTCAGGGGAGTCTCAACCACCTCCGACAAGCTGCTCCTATTTTCCTGTTTTCAGGATATCGCTCTACAGAAACACATGTGTATGTGAGAGCCTGACATTATTCCAAGCAGAAGTCTATTACATTCTGATAAGATCTAAATAAATATTGAAATTCAGCGTCATGGCATACTATCATTGGTTGGTTAGGTCAGTTAATATTTTTATGTTACTTTTATTTCATATTGAAAAGGTTTATAGAATCAGTACCTAAATCCACAGATCCTGATCAGCACCGATCTTGGTGTATCAAATATTACAGCACAGGGCTACTGCTGTCTAATGAATGTGCTACACTTTAAAGCCTTTTCTGTGGTATTCTGAATAAAGAAATTCAATCCTGAGGTGTTTTTTTTTTTTAAACAGCAGTAATCCATCAATGTAAGCAAACCTGGCTAATTTCCATCCCCAAGCAGGGATACATGTTGCTTTAAAAACTTTGCCACTTGAACCAGCTGGCAGCACAAAGACAGCCATTATCTGGAATAACAAACTCATATATGGAAACATTGGAAAAAAAAAAAAAAAATGCTGAGCAACACAGTGCTGCGCAGATTAAAACAATTTCACCAGCAAATCAGTACCTAAATATTACTAAGTCCACCTTGAACCCTGAACTGTATACCGCATACTGAGTTTCCAGCTACACCAACTGCAAGAAAGATTTAAAAATGACAAGACAAGAAAGTAATTCTTTACCCTTTACCATATCAGTAATCTCCTGGAATATACTTGAGACACTGTGACATAGTGTATGCACTGTTACCTAAATTTATCAACATTATCACCAGGGGTGTTTGTATACATATAGATACTCAAGCTCTAACTTAATTAACAATACATATATTACAGTAGGGGTGGCCAATCGCAGTTCTAGAGGGCCATTCCAATGTAAAATGGAATAATGAATGAGGTTTAAATAGAGCAAATAATCCATTTAAAACCGTGTTGGAACAAAAACCAGCACTGGAAGTGTCAACTTTGGCCACCCTGCACCTTAATATGTGTCATTGTTATTGATTGGTACAACTGAGCCCCCCCGGTGCATGGATCAGCATTGCTACTGCACAAGGGTGTGCTAAAGTATAATCTGCCACCTGTTCTTCAGCCAGAGCCTGCATGCTATATACTGTAACATGCTGACAGCTGGAATTTCTTTTGCATTGAATGCTGCAGTTGGTGTAAGTCTCTCTTGCCGTTTTGCGTGTGTTTATTTGATGGGCGCAACGTTAAAACAAGCGAGCCCAATTAACGAGGCAAGTACCATGAATAAACATACCGTATTTACAGGAGCACCCCCATAAACAATGCTTTTATCAAGCAACACAGAAGGAGAACAATCTAAAGCAAAGAGAAAGAACCAGCACTTTGTTTTTATGGGCGTTTCCATAAATACTGCTGATACGAGAGTAAACCCTCTGCAGTGTTGTAAGAGACAAGGAAACGAAAGCTAAAAGGTGGGTTTGTTTCTGGACAATACTGGAAAACAATTCAAACATCAAGCAGATTGAAAAACTTGCTAGATACGACAGCCTTTGAGATGCACATAGAAAAGTGTTTTTACAGCAGTTCAGCACGGGATTCAGTAGCCATAGTTTTCATGTTTGAGAAAAAAAAAACAAAAAAAACGCTGCGACCTTGAAATATGAGGGCACTGACTGCGAGGAGAAGGGTTGCAACTACCCCAAGCTTGTAGTGACAAGAGTTATGGAATGCATACGAAAAGACTGTTCTTTTATTTTTGTTGGTGTTATTTATTTCCACGTATCAACATTTTACACGACATGCATTAGAAAATCCATTTTGTAGAATTAATACAGTCTGTAAAATACATTTTGTCTCACCGGGTTCCTTGAGATTAAAATCGCAATTTCAAGGCTGTACCATGTAACCAGTCATATGATCTATCAGTAATATAAGATGCAAACTACATAGGAATTAGTACTACTGTGTATAACTTCACTGTAACACTCTCTCTAGGACTTTGTCATAAAGGCTTTGTGGGATATTCTTGATATCCATGGTCTTCATTTGGTGCAGTTATTCCAAATACTTTTTAAAAATCATTTAAAAAGATAAGAATGTTTTATCATTCTGAACTTTACTTGTCGGGAACAACGCAATCAAATGACATGATTTATTGAAATGCATAGAGCAAGCTTTCTGAGGTCATTAAGTTTTTACAAAGGCACAAATCAGAAATATCTTTACCTGGGAAACCTGCCAACAGCACCATTTTCATATATTTTTGCTTAATGCTAAAGTCTACTCAGATAACTTTTACTGGGAAAAGACAGTTGCTTTTAATCTGTATAAAAATAACCGCACAGTTATGTAGATAGACCAGTAGAACTATTAGTATTTTAACCAAACACATGTCATTAAAATGTCTCTTTAGTGTACACAAAATACCAGATTAGACACAGGCAACGTTATTAAAACATACAAGAGATATAAAAAAATACTATAACAAAAAGTATTTTACTGTGGGAGACTGAACTATTTGCCATAATATTTGTTCAATATTAGGCTAAACAGCCCACAAAAACTCTTTATACATATCCAAACGACTTTCTAACGGGGCTTATTTATTTATTTGAGCTAAGAAAGTCGGGTTTAAAGTTATTTTCGACTGAAAAAACATGAAAGGAAGTTGTATCCTTCATTATAGGGATGATATTACCCAGCCTGGAAATATTCCAGCATGGGCAGCTTGACAATGCAGCATGCCTGTCAACATGGGAGCTATGGAGGGTGGGAAGGAACTGGACTTCTTTGAAGCAAACACATTGAAAACTGGCATGATTTGACAATTACACCGATTTTTGTCTGATCGTTAACATCAATTCTCTAATGTATACTTGCATAGACTGCCTTCATAACTACATGTAAATTAGGAATTATAAATAGAAATATTAACGAGTTCATCTGACCAGAGCGTTTCTAAGGATATATTTATGTGTTTCAAGCCGAGTAAAGTAAATGTCAGGGATTGCAACTGCGACATAATATACATCACCATTAGTATCTGAAACCATCTTCCAAAAACCACCTGAAGGCTTTGCAGTCTTACATGCCTGAGCACGGCAGAGACACTATCACAGCACAGAAAGAGAGTTCGCCTTGGAGCTGCACTAACCAAGTTTAAATATGCTTCACACACTGTATGACATTATGCTTTCCTGCAAGCCCCAGCATGGTTTCTGAATCACCAGAAGGCACTACCTCAAAGCTCCTTTCCATTGTGCCAAACACAATACGTCATGAACTTGTCCAAGATTAGTTTAGTATTGTTTAGGTAGTCACCGTAAATGACAGTCACAAATCGCCACCTCACAATGTTCCCTGTTGTGGTATTCTAATTTCATCCAGACTTGAAAACAATGGTTTTGTAGGCTTATTACTATCATCCCTTGTGATGGACATGTTGTGGAAGCACCTGCAGACACATATGTATATCACGCACAGTAGAATATAAGTCGCTGTGGTGCAAACTTTGACTCACTGGATGTTTCAAGTTAATTTATTTATCCAACCTTGAATTGCCAGCATTGTTTTGTGGAGCAGTGCATTGCTTTCAAGTGTTCTACAGCAAATAACAGCAATGTGGTTTTGACTCAGAGTTGCTGCCGGGTTCAGTTTCCTTATGCCTGCTCTACCTTTTACCTGACAACACTTAACCAGTTTAACAAGTTGCAGCGAGCATGCGAAAGGATGCAGCTATACAAATAAATTGTGTACCCTGGATTTAAAGACGTGACACATGTTCTGAACTGCATAAATAACATCTTGGTGTCTTTGTCCAATCAGTCACGAGCAATAACAACTCAATGGAGCACAACTCCAATAATACACTACAGAACACTTAGCTGGTTGCTAATAGAGAGAGTCTACATGACAAGTGCTTGTACATCAGCTGTCTGCAGGTCTTTACTTCTGCCACACCCAAGTAAGTTCTATGCAGGTTAGATAAGAACAGTCTACTCTTGTCAAGTCGATATTAAACTCTAGAGAAGTCTGTAACTAAAAACCCCAAAACAAGAATACATCACAAAAAAATAATAATAATCTGGCTTTAGATACAGTGTTTCACTTGTCCTTCAAAGCCATCTATCATTTCACTGCTGGAGCAGCGAGTCTTCCGTGGGGCTGAACAAAGGCCCCATACAGTAGGTGGAAAAAAAGATTCACTGGATCCTTTTCTATTGACGGCAGTGAGCTGTGAGGCGCTCTGAAAGCCTGGCTGGAATGCTGTTGCCTGTTCCGTTGCTTAAACAATGTGTGTTTTGTGGGGACTCTCATACGTGACAATGCTGTTTGAGGCCTGGCTTCTGATTCTAGCACTGGTCATGTTTTAAGTTACAAAGATGTGTTGAGAGTGCGGCCAAGTGTGTTTCTATGGACTCAGACTGGTAAACTAGAAGATCAGGTTGCCTAATTCAGAAGTGTTCGTAACTCTGTTCAGACTTATATATATATATATATACACACACACACATATACTTAAAAGTAGAAATTTAAATGAACTTTTTTTTTTTTTTATATAAAAGTCATTATGTCATTTTGAGAAATTTCTGAACCTTAAATTCACACATGCAGAATGATTCTTGGAAGGATATACAATGCATTCATTAACACCATTTTTAACACTGCACCCAAAACTAAAACTAAAATGTCCTCAATAGTTCAGTGTTTAATATGGATCACATTTGGTTAGTATGCATGTGCAGTTCAGACAGACTAGTTTCAAAGATTTATCAGCACAATTAGATATAAAGGCCTGTTGGCCTTTTGAATTGTTGCAGTGAATGGCTTGGTGCCATGGCAACAGTTACTACAGAGCTCAATACTGGCAATGTTTACACCATCACATTCTACCTTATCTTTTTTTAAGATCGTTTTATTGACTGCAGTTGAACTTTCTCTTGCAAGAGATTTAAGATGTCTTTTTCCGACATTATGTAAAGGTTGCAGCTTCTGTTCATAGCTGATCTGAAATCTAAATCTATATGGAATCAGACAGGAATATGAGGATCACTGTACATCAGCAATACATCCAATTGCAATAAAACAGTAAACCACTGAAAATAAACCAATGATTTGACCATAGGAACAGCCCTAGACCTCAAATATTACATATTGATTCAGAATAAATAGTATATGTTTTTTAAGAGGGTAAAACATACTGGTTACAAAACACTTTCATCTGTATTGTCATGGTGTTATTTTTATTCACAGGGAATTTCCTTTCAAATAAAGCACAAATCAACCAAAGGCTTTCTTTTAAATTATTGATGCAAGACTGGCAATTCAGAATTCAACAGTTACAATGGGATGAGAACCTAGCACAGACTCCAACCTTTGTTAGTTCAAACTAGTGTTGGTGAACAATGTACAGACGGCAGGAACTGAGCCGAAAAGACAGCTCTTTGTACACTGACAGCGTGTCACAGAATGCCCCTCATACAGTATCCCTGGTTAATTAATGCTCCTGCTCCCAACACAATAATGCACACTGTTGGATGCAACAGCTTTCCTTGTTTCCGTTTCATGGCAAACATACAAACAGATGTTTTTATGGGGAGCATACAGAACATTATACACTGTTGTCATTTCATTTGAGCACAGACACATTAAGGTTTTGAGGAAACCTGCATGTCATCATGACTGCTAATGAAAGCAACAAAGACAGTGATAAAGAACAACAAGACAACCTGCATCATCAGTAAGAGATTCTGCAGGAGCAAAACTTTGGCACATCTGGAGTAATGAAACTGGCAGTGTTCAGGGAAATTCTGTTCCCACAATCCAAATAATCAGTATCTTGCAAGAGCCTGTCAACACAATAACATATCCAAAGCTGAGTTTAAAGGACACACAGTTTTCTTTAACCCTTCCAGTCCCGCATCATATGTTAACACATGCTGTCGGAAATGATGTTGGAACCTCGCAGGACTCCCCGGTCCCAGTGTGAGATGAATGTATATAAATATATATTACAAAAAAATTAAGAAAATTAAAAAAAAAAGTGTCCTGTTCTCATGTATACTCAATAAAGGAATTCCTTCTTTCAGGACTGAAATGGAGATATGCAGTCAGTGAGACAAGCACGAGCATAGTTACATACTGCAGATGCATACAGCCCCCCTGAGAAACAGGCTTCCAGACTTAGATCACAGATAATTGTTTTGGAATACACTTCAGCTGCTTCTTCTTTAATACTCCCAACCCCTATGACTTGCCCAAAGTCTACTGGGCATGTTGGAACACACCATTGTATTTGTTCTTACAGGAATCATATTTTCTTCTGGATTTTAATGAAATTTCCAACAAATCAAAAACGTGTTTAAAACTGCACACCCTAGAAGCTACAGAATCACCATTTGTCCTAATGCTTTCCCAAGCTCCTGTATGACATGATGCAGAATTAACGCTATAGGCAATAGAGGACTTTCTCACACACACCCAAAGACATGGGAAACGGTACGGGAGCCATAACACTGAAACAAGGCAGCTGTTTCAAGAACCACTCCTATTGTATTCTGTGAGACCTGCCTGAATTTCAATTAATATTTATAACATCTCATAATCTGCTACGTTACTTATCTCATGGTTCTAGTTTGCAGCACTACATACACAAATACACTATTTTAGACTGACAGAAGGTGTTCAAAAGTAGCTCTAGAAGATAAATAATCAAATTATTTGCTGCCTTGCGTTTTTCAAACTGGCGGGTATATTATAGATCTTTTCCAGTTCATAAAGTTGTGGACAACTAATGACCCAACAGGCAAACAAATTCACTTTTTAAGTTAATGATAAACTAATTTATGTAGTTTGTGGTACTCAAACCAAAAATAAAACTCATGTGACAAGATGTTGGAAACCTGAAGAAAATGTATTTCTCAATCATTACCCAAGGCAGAGTTTCCCAAAACTTTTTGATTGATGACCCAAATAAACACAGGAATAATGAACCCACAACCCAAAATGATTCAGCATTCGGTATTTGAACTGATTGTGATGTGACTGTGAGAGCACACACAACACTGCGAAATGTAAGCCTGGCCGAGGGAGGGGCTGGGTGAAGACCTGTGGGAGAGAATCTGTTGTTTTTTTTTAATTACCGAGTCAGAGACTGTTGTTAAACCCTTTTATTTATCCTGTTCGTTACTGTTTATTGCATTTACTTTATTAAACTGCTCGTTAAATAAACCGTACATTTGAGACCACATTACTTGCCTGGATTGCTTCCTTAATCTCCACGTTACAATCTCAATTTAAAATTGTGTTACAACATACTGAGTAGCAGTATTTTCAATTCAACATAAAGCATTGCAAACATACCGACAGCAGTCAGTTGTGCAGTTTTTGTTTTTTTGCAATATGCATTGTAACCAGGTAGGATACATTCATCTCCTTCTCTGACACAGTGACTGATTTTTTTAACGTCTTGCTGTTTAGCTAATTGATCATCTTTCTTCTGGAAAAACTTGTGTCCTTTCCCAACGCATCCTGGATGCCGTGTCTCAAGATGCCGATGGCTTAAGGCTTTCGTGAGCCAGTACCTCACAACAAATGATACATGAGGACACGGATTATCCTCATCACCAACGTAAGAAAAACCAAAGTTAGTATAAGATTGTAACTGCAATTTTTGAACAAACAAATGAACTTGACGTTGTCCTAACAAGCTGATTAAAATTGTTGACAAAAGTTTTAGCGAGAAATTTTAATCACTCTGAAAATCTATTGCTTTCTCTTTTTTTTTGGTTCATATTTAAAAGCAGAAGACTGGTGAGAAAACAATCCATTGTTTACATAATCACTGCTAATGATTTGTATGTGAATTGTATTTATTTTGAATATAAGCGTAAGATGTTGTATAGTGAAACAAAATCTTAACAGTGCGCACTGGACATCATATTTTTTAGACTGTTTGGCGACCCATCAGAAACCTGGCCTCGACCCCCACCTTGAAACCCTTACACAACACACTGACTTATATATATAGATATATATATATATATTATATATATATATATATATATATATATATTATATAAAAGACGGTCACTTACCGAACCAGTGAATTTCTTGGTCGACTGTAAGAGAATACCGATAATCACATTGCCTGTGGCAGTTTGTTCCATTTTCTTTTCTAATTTGACAGTCTTTTACATGATAGTTATTTTGTAAAGTATGGCTGTAGGCCGAGTGGGATTCAACATTTCAGGTCTACATTTAAATCGACGCACCAAAAGAAGAAACAGAAAAAAACTGAAAAAATATGCATGAAACCCATTTTCAGAAGTGGACAACACAGTGGCTTGTTAAAATCACAAGAGACTGAAGAAAGTAAGAACATACTTTTTGCTTGCCTCACAGACATCAGCGATGTTGGAGAAGAGGTGATGATTCTCAGTTTTGGTCATCGTTTCGTTCAGTTCACTGGAGTTTTTAAACAACCGAATCAAAATCTCGAGACTGTGCAGGTAGGAGTGCTCTGATGAAATCACTTCAAAAATGGTCTGAAACACACATTGCATTTTTAATTCCACATGCTTGTTAAAGCGTGAACATGTAAAGGTGATTGAGACATGGTGGCAGCTGATTCAAAGTACCACAAACTACAAGAAGCTTTTAAGATAGGCTTAAAAAGAACTGACAGTACTTTCATACAGCAGCAATTGGAGATAAACATTTGTTTCCAAAACCCCTCAAAAAAAAAAAAGAAAATTGAAATTGTTAATTTAAAACTGTGGGGTAAATTATGAGGTATAGTTAAGGTTTTAAAATGTCCGCTCTGCCTGCCCACACATACCACATTCTTCACCCTAGAGGAAACTCCCTCAAGCAAAAACTCCACTGGCATAGTTTCTGTCTGAGAAGCCAATTGGGCATAAGCTTAAGGATTCTGCTGGATTTACTGCTGGTGTTGATCTGCAGGAGTGTGCTGTAAGGCACTTATAAGAATTGCATAACACTTTCAAACACTAGCCAGCGTGTACTCTGGACCACAACTGCACAGCTAAAGGAGAAAATAAAATGTTCCAGTACCTCCTGTCTCTTCCTCTCTTCCTGGCTTAATTGTTGACATATTTCACTCTTTCTGACCTGAAATACAAACAAAAAAGATATTTTTGATTTAACCCCACTAACTGTAGGTCTTAGAAAATGGATGGGAAACGAGGGTTAAAAAAAAACAAAAAAAACTGGTATCCGTTATGTCAAAATGCAACCACACGGCAGATTTTCTTTAACTCAAAGTAAGCAACAGAAATGGATAAGAGGCACAAACAGCCTGCAAGATGCGGGATGTAAATGGATCCGTATCAAATCATTTTCAGATTAGGTTTTGTATATGGAGCTTAAAAAGACTATGCTGGCTCTAGTCTACCCTGTCCCATAACTCGGATTTTACCATCACAAACAATACAAAGCATGAATAGCAGGTTTATCATTTTGCTCCACTTAAAAAAATTATATATATATATATATATATATATATATATATATATATATATATATATATATATATATATATTCTTGAAAATTTAGGACTGTAATGTATTAGGGATCATTTCTAAAAGCTCTGTGGCCTGGAGGTGAAGTGCGTTTTCATATTAAACATAATTCCACCTCAAAACACCTACACAGACTGCTAATTGTGAAAAGTACCTTGGTACACTGTCACCTTTTACTCAGTGTATGACTTTTAGGTTGGATTGGTCAATACGTCTCTGTACTTAAACAGGTTTATTATTAAAACAGAACCATCTGCAGATACATGTACCTTTACAGTCCTTTATCCAGGAAGTGGAAACATCTGTCTTTTTGAAAAGGCTACATTTGACATTTTTGGAAGACAGGGCTGTAGATCTTAGACTAAGAAAAAATAAAATCAGCCAGCCAGCAGGTTTGGGGAGCAAGAGGACTGATATTGATGTCGGTTGCTGCGTCACTTTGAAAGAGGTAAGGGGGGAATCACTTGGATCCTTTAAGACCCAACTTGACAAAGTTTTGAGATCAATCAGCTACTGGGAACCGGGCAAGCTTAGATGGGCCAAATGCCCTGCTCTCGTTTCTACATTTTCTTATGTTTAACAGATTTATTAAAAGATCTTGTTGGCTATGACATCAAAAGACACGCCCCTAAGCTGGTCACCTTTGCAAGCAGAACTTCCCCTCACACCACTTGGAGAAGCAGTGTTATAGGGTACAATATCTTGGCTTCTCTGCACACACAAACATTTATTTGTTTTTTAACCACAAACTTAACTTGACAACTCAAGGAAAGCCCTTTTCCCTGTGCCCTATCTTACCAAACTGAACTGAAATCTTCATATAAAATAAATGGGCAGCATGTGGTTTAGATTAGAAGATAGTAATATCCCACTCATCCGGGTAAAAAGTGTTCCACCCAGATTTTAAGTAAGGTAGAAAGAATGCTTTTGATAGTCTTCATACACTACAGTTTACCTCAGCTGCACCTGAAGAAGTCCACATACTTAGTGAATGGAGCAAATTTACTAAAAGAAAAGCAAAATATTAACAGTAAAGTCACACAGCTCTGTCTTAATAGTCTTCAGCTTCAACCCAACAAAACTGCCTGGCGTTTGCCAGCTGATCCTATTAATCTACATGTCTGGGAGCATTCCACAAATGCTACAGCAGATGCCTGCTTAACCAGGTCCACATGTAATGTGTAAATCAAAAGCACAGGGGCAAAGCTATGATAGCCACTGCCCACCCCATCATAGTTTGTGCCAGTGTTGTGGGTGGAATTCCCATTTCATCATCAAAGCACAATAAAGCCCTTTCACACATTTACACAGAGGAGAACGGCTAATATACACATTTGCTGATTGTGATGGTGTCTGATTTTCGTTTGTTCCTTTGTTTATATATGCAGACGCGTTCCTAAAGTGTTGTACTTCTTTATTTTAATGGGAAGGTGATGTAGCACTTCTGTAGCTCACTTTAGGAAATGCGGGATTCTCACACTGTGAGATTTGTTTCAAGATAGAATATCCGTAAAACTAGTAAACATGATCTCTTCGGAGTTAGTTTGAAACTCAGTTCTACCTTCCTAATAAATAGAAAAATACTAAAGCATGCTAACAGTATCATGGAAGATTCCTGCTCAATTTTTAGAATAGAAACCGTAAACAATGTGTATATACTTAAGCCACAGTGGAGAGTGTTTATAAATAACAAGTCAGGACATAGACAACAGAAAGCTGATGCATCTGTGTTTCCATGAAGCTAAAAATACAAGGCTTGTCCTATGTGTCCTATTCAATAGTTCAGTAGCCACTCACCAAGGTGAGAGGCCAGCATGTTTCCAACCGCGTACACAGCACAGAGTTTTCTTGGTACTATATTAGTACATGAACTCAATGCATTCACAAACACAAAGCTGGTATTAGTTACCTAAGTGGGAATGATCACAGTACAATCAGAACCTGCAAGGTATATTACAAGCCATGTATAAATTACTAGTACACTGTATTTGCAGTCACTTACCACAGAGAGCTGACCCCAAGTGGATCGCAATGGCTTGTACTGAACAACGATCCTTTCATCAGATTTTTGCTCCTTGGGTTCGGCATCCTCATCAGAGTCGTTATGCAGCGCTTTCTCCTTATAGTTTTGATACAACACCGCGTCTTCTGTAACATTGCAAAAATACATTAGTGACGACTGAGGACGTATTACCCAAGAACGAGCGTGAAATCGAACTGAATGTCACCCTTCATTTTAACTCAACTTTTTAAAGTTTTCAGCAAGAATGTATAAATATTGATTGTGTATATTGTGTTCTTTTTTTATTCAACATCATCAACATTCATTAAAACAAAATAAGGGAAATTCAGACCATTTCACACCATTTTCATTAAATAAAATACATTCAGTGCCCGACCAGAGCATTATGGATAGAAAGAAAAAGTGAATTTTCTTATTCAAATGTTCCTTGTTTTAGTCTTGCGTGTCTATTTTGCTTTGCTTTACATCCTCTGTTGTAACCAATACCTGCCTCTTTCACTCTCTATTGAAGTGTTAACAATCTCCAACGTGTTTTTCTTTTTTTTTTATATAAAAGGGGACCTCCTGTTGGGTGCTTGCCATCATTTACAGGCAGGGCGGGTAAAAGTATTTTTAGAGGCAAGTGCGCTACTTATCTAATGGGTATTATTCAGAATATTCCTGACTGTTAAATAATTATGCACTAGTAAAATTAAAACATGGCACAGAGCAGTGTGTTTGACAAAATAATGTTTTTTTACATAACTATTTTTAAATGAGCCTTAGGTCTTTTAACATTACCATTTTAACAAGGCTTTATCTGGTGGACTGCTGTACCAATGTAACAAGTTTGGGAACCCATCCTTTTGTAGGTTACGCTCCCCAAAACTACGCACAATATAAAAAGCAGATCTTAGCGAAGAAATAAATGTAAAGGTTCTACGTAACAATATAAATCCCAGGTTGGACGAAAACCTACAATCCGGTAACAATAAACCACCAAAATTAAATATACAATAGTATATTTAGGATTAAGGTTTTAGTTTGTGACTTGGTGTCGGAAAAAAAATGTAAAGGTTTCTTGTAAAAGATAGCATCAATAGCAATTTCCCGAAAAAAAAAATAAAAAAAATAATGATATATATATATATATAAGGATATATATATATATATATATTTATATATATATATATAATATAAAGCTTGTGAGAATCAATTTCCTTTAGTTTAAGCAAGTGCTGAAAATGACACCTGCTTTAAAAGCTGGTTATCCCAGCCAAGGGGGGGGGGGGGGGGGGGGGGGGGGGGGGGGGGGGGGGGAGACTTGAGGTAAATAGACTGCCTCTGTATTCAAAACAATGTTATGTTCATTGTATTTGTGCTTAACTCCAGTACATTGTATTAACTATCACAATTTGTTCCTATCACATAACACTGAACAGCATAACTGTGTGCCCTCCAATGAGATTTAGCATTTAGAATGTACAATTTGATGCCATATTTTCAAAGTATTTAATATAGTTTTTAATAAGAAAAGAGATAAGCATCTGGTATTTCAGCAAACCAAATGATCATAATCCAAGGTTGGTTGTTCCTCCTTTTGATACATTAGCACGAAGAGTTAGATAGTTCAGAGGTGATGGACGCACCAGGCATCTCTGGTTCATTAAGTGTAAGCACGTACCTTCACTATCGAAAGTGCCCTGCGTAGGTAATCCCTTCTTCTTTTCATTTATGAAACAAGACAAACAAAATAAATCAGGAGATACACTTGTAAATGGTCATTCTCAAATGCAACGTGACTTCTGCAGTTCTCACTTTATTGTGAGCATTAGAGGTAGCTTTATTTAACTTTTGTGGTTCTATAAAAAAGACTTTGACACTTCAGAATCCAGGCTTATTGCCCATTTGCTAGGTCACAGTTTGGTCCTAGTTTTCACACTTACCAGAATGTCAACAGATGTCACCAGATCCTTCGACAGCAATTAAATTCAGCTAGTTCAGTTTACATATTTACTGAAATACCAATATCAAAGGAAATGTATCTTGTAGCATTTACTGTACTATTTTCAAAGGTATTCAACAGGCTGGGCAAAGTACAGTTCTGCTATAAAGCATGCCCACAGCAGCTGTATTGAGGAAAAACATAAATGCAAGCATTGAAAATGTTAGGAAAAGAAATGTTTGACTGTGTTCCAAAGAACCTGTGGTACTGGAATCCTGTACTTAACTAATTTGTAAATTGCTCAGTTTAAGGTTGGCTAATAATTCTGAATTACTTCCAACACTAATTAGTCTGCACTTGAACTTGAGTTACACATGGAGCAAGACAGCTCAGTCTACCTTTAACCCAGGCTATTTCTATTGTAAAAACCATCACTATCTGGTGCAAATTCAGTAAAACTGGCTTTACACTGGCTAGCTCCTAAACATTCTTATCAAGGTGATGTGCTGCAAGGTGGTATTTGATACTTACTTTGCCCTTTCCCAAACTGGAACTTTTCTCCTTGTCCTCCTCCACAGATCTCAGGATGGGATGCGACAGTCTGTTTCCCTTTTTCCCATTAGGGGAAGCACCGTCAAAGTCAATCCCGCTGACAACTGCTCTTCGGTAGGAAGTGGTCCTTAGCCCTCGCTTCAGGGTCCCAGGGCTGTCTAACTCCGAGTCTGTCTCCCGTTCAGCATCTCCGAAAGGGAAAAATGAGCTGCTGCAGGTCTCGACCATGCTGAGGGAATGCAGAGTCCTCTTATTGGGGTCTAAGAGATTCTGGTTGCTCTTAGTCACTTTTGATGCCAGTGCTTTAGGTATGAGCTGCTGTATTCCCATCTTTAAGGCTGCAGGGCTGTTGGTGCTTAATACTACTGATGGGGTTTTGTCTGAGCTCTGTGAGGTAGTGGGAAGTTGTCTTTGGTGTACTACTTTTTCAACCGGGGAAGACACTGAAGTTTTCCTTACGTTTTCAAGAACCTGAGGTGCCTGCTGGAATGGAATGTCATTATTATTATTGGATGGTATATGAGCTGTCCTTGCAAGCAAGTCTCCTGGATCTGAGCTGAAAACAACCTGGTCCCTTTCTTTTGTCAGGGTCGCCAGGGGGCTGGAGAGCCTTCTCTGCAAATCACTTTTGTTATCAGGGGACAGAGTTTTCTCATTAGAGGAAGACCCGATGTCACTGTTTTTATTCATTTCCAAAGTCTGTGGCGGTTGGTTATCCACTTGTTTATGGTCCTCTGATTTCCGCTTAGTGAAAGAGAACTTTCCATTGGATAAACGCCCAATGCTTATGCTGCGAACTACACGAGCTGCGCGGGTGGGCTTGCTCATTACATGCTTCAGAACCACTGACCCCCCAGGGGAGGCGACTATCTTTTCTGCCGGCTGCGTCAAGGTAAAGGCACATCTATCCTCTACGGGGAAATCAGTCATTGTGACCCCGTCGATCTGGTAACTGAGAGGCCTGGCTTTAGGTTTACTGGGATCTCTTGAGCCAGCATGGTTTGCAGATCTTCTTTTCCATAGAGGCATGATGGCACTGTTGGATACATCCACATCATAACTCCCTTCCATAATTTATTTTCTCAGTGGTTAGCAGAGAAAGGCACATAGCAATCCAGAAGTAAAACGGGCATAAAATTAAAAGTCCACTGGCTACTGGTGAAACTAGGTAAAGAAAAGATCACATATCAATATACATACTGTCTTTCTCAAAACATCCCATTAACTGGGATGTGTAGTCGTACAGATTTAAATACGATTCAGTTTTCGTCTACTGTTAATAACTTTTGAGACTTCATGATTCCCTGCGATATCACAATAAGGGCATATTTGAAATCTGTTCTACAAGCTGGTCAAACAAAATACGCAGCAAATTGCAAAATGCAAGCTTATAGCTTCTAAACCTGGTTTAAATTCATATCAATGTTACTACGCAATATCAGCGGAGTTAAAGTAAGTGCGGTCCTTATGCCGGTACAGAGAACACAAACACTACAGTCCTAAAACTAAGAACCGAACTGCCCTATGCAAACTTCAGTTTTTCAGTCAAACTGTCTTGTCTGCTATCATAATGAAACATATGCCGTTTGTTTGTTTTTAACAACTATTTATGGTGCAAATTAAGAGTGATCCAAAAACATAGCTGTACTTACCGGTACCATTCTCACTCGTTTTGTTTACAACACGTCATTTCTTGTGAGTCTCTGTCGATATATCCATGCCTGCACTGTGTGTATGCGACCGGAGTAAAACCAATGTTTTTTAAAGAATCAGACTACTTCTCTAAACGAAGCTGAAGCAGTGTTATCTTTCCTAGTTCACCCTGAGACGGCAAAGTTCTCTGAATGCGGTCAGAATTAGGGGGAGGAGACGAAAACCAAGAAACAGTAGCCAGCCAAGTTTAAGTGACGCAATATCACGTACATTAAAAGCAGAAGGGATTAAGCATACCAAAAGAAAAGAAAGAAAAAAAGAATCGCAAGACATGAAATAACAGGTAACAAAAACTTGAAAACCCGTCTGCAAAGTTAGCAACATATTGAAAAGTTCTCTGGACTTTCTTTTGAGAAGGTTTTCGGTTATGCAACAGAATTGGTAGTGGAAAGTGTGCCATCTTGTGGACGTGCGCGTAATTTACAAGTAAAGCTATAATAAGAAAAAACATTTTACTATGAGAAGAGGTATGTGAACTGTTCGAAAATAAATTCAGCCAAAGTAGAGAGGAGGGGTTTACTTGTCTTGAATCCTGGTTATCAGAACTGCCTTGCTGATAAGCGTTGCTGAAATGATACGGTGCCTGCAACCTGCCCACATGGCTTATTCTGTACATGGCATATGCTTTTGGCAAGTTTTTTTTTTACTATATCCCTAATTATTACCAGCGATAACAATAAAAGTAAACCTTTTGTCTATTTACACCCCTAGACGCAATTTGCGGTTCACTGGTGTTGGACTCATATGTGTTCCCACGACCAGACTATGAACTGTAGGTGACAGGGCCTTCTGTTCCTAAGCCCCTAGGTTGTGGAATGGCCTTCCCAAAGAAATTAGTGGCTCTGACTCCTTGGGTGTTTTAAAATTGAGCCTTAAAAAATATTTGTTTAAACGGTCTCTTTTTTAAATGTTTGCTATTTTTCTTTGTGTTTTATGTACAGCACTCTGTGATGACTTGTCATGAAAGGTGCTTTATAAAAAATTATTATTATTATTATTATTATTATTATTATTATTATTATTATTATTATTATTATTATTAATAAATACTTAAAATAAATGGCCATTTAAATTCTAATAAAAAATACAGCCTTCAATCTTCTGATATGAGGGAAGGCATCTAACCCATTTCACTATACAGAGGTATTAGCTATAAAATTAGCTAGAAATTAGCTATCTAAGGTAATTGCACTATACACAGGCCAAAGGTACTTCAGTACTTTGTTAAGTCAATGATTTTCACATCAGGCCTTCCCCCTCTATAAAATGTAGTCAGTTCAAAGTACAAATATGAATTCCATAAAGTATGTTATACACCCAAACGCACAGTAGACTGAAAACCAACAGAACTGTATTCTAATCTGTAGGCCTCGAGTTATGTTAACAGAAAAAAAAGTGTTGTTTTGTAATATTTTCCTATTTGATATGTTGCTATGCTTTGTCTGTATGTTATTTTCCTTCCATTTTAATCGTGTAAATTCTCAATGTGAAGGCCAGCTTGTGGAACTTACTGATAAGGATAACCCTTATTAGGGTATGATATATGGAGGATGGCTGTGTGTTGTAATCTCTTGTAGTGATATATCTTATTAGCAGGGTGTGTGTGTGTGTGTGTGTGTGTGTGTGTGTGTGTGTGTGTGTGTGTGTGTGTGTGTGTGTGTGTGTGTGTGTGTGTGTGTGTGTGTGTGTGTGTGTGTGTGTGTGTGTGTGTGTGTGTGTGTGTGTGTGTGTGTGTGTGTGTGTGTGTGTGTGTGTGTGTGTGTGTGTCAAAAGCATGCATTGTTATTAGAAAGGTCCAAAAGGGTACCACAGCTGTAATGGGGAAACAAAATGAATTGTGTGTTTATTAGAAGGACCAAGAGGGTACCAAGTTCTATTGAAATCAGTTACAAAAGAAGGAATTGTGAATGAATGATGTCACCACAGGTTGGGTATAAAAAGGCTTGCATAGACCAGAGGAACGAGGACTGCACAGTCTGCCATCCCCAGACTTTATAGTTATGTGTTGCATGTAAGCATTAGTATCAAACTGATTAATTGTTGTATTGAGTGAATCATTGTAGGTTAATCCACACAATAAGAGTCACACCAGTGAGCCAGTAACAGGTAGGCCAATATGGAATAGGGAATATTACTGGAATAGGCCGCTGCATACTTGAAATACCTCAATAAGAAAGCATAGGAGTCTTTCACACAATGTGATTTTTCGATGACCAAAAATTCTATTATTTATGGAAGTATTTGTTCTAAATGGTTTAAGGTAGGCTATTGCAATAGTAGTTAACTCTATACCTCACCAATCAACGAAACATTGCCAAAATGTTGATTTCACTGAGCCTTTGCCAAAGAGACATCATCGTGGTGCCTTTACAAAAACACTTTATTTATTATTATCACCTACTCTATCCATGTCATGAATAACTGTCAAGTGTTTTCACTTTGGTAGTGTTTGAGGCCAGCAAGAGGATTAATAATATGCATTGCGATATAGTGTGCCCCCAAAACATCAATCCAAAAATAAATCATTTCATAAATGGAAATGCCTTATTTTAACCACATGCCTGTCTTTAATGGACATATTTCTGTGGACTGTACTCTTCCAACTACAACCCACATAGTATGCATTCCATTCATATCTAGGAGATTTTATTGAAGCACTATGGTTTAGGAATATATGTAATTTTCTATACAGATTTGCCAAAAAACAGCATACACTGTATAGCAGTATCCTATTATTATAAATAGATAAATGTAGCAGACAACTGTGGTGTATCTTAATAAAGCTACAGTATAGCTCATTAAACTAAGATCTTGTGTAGAAACAGTACACCTGACTCCCCTTATAAAAGTGTACTGTTTTTGTTTCTGTAGAATAGTTTTCAAAAAGGTTACATTCTTGTCACTACCCTAATTGTCCAGTTATCAGGTTCAGCAAACCCTGATTATTTTATCGTTGTCTTGACTATAATTTCCACCTCTGCTTTCCTTGTCATTAAACACTGTGACTCTCCTGGCATGTGCTACTGATGATCAACATTTGTCAGTCAGCTTCAGATGTTCAATTTATGTAAGAATCCTTTGCTAGTGAGGACAATGATTTATCTGAACAACTATAGCCCCGAACAACTATATCACCTAAAGATGCCTGGGGTCTGTTTGTACAAACCTTGAAGGACAAAGAACAGCAGCAAGTAAGTAAGGAATGATATATCTAAAAACAAGCTTTCCTGGGCCTTTCCCTTTTTAGTAGGATAACTCTCAAACCCAATGTATTGAGCCACAATGTCTGGCAAAAGTTTTGAAGGTATTCGTCTTTTTCTGAGGTTTGATGACAACAGGACAAGAGACTTCAGCTTTCAGATTCATATGGGAACTTTTTCTTGCTAACTGCCATCAGAGGTTTGTTCTCCATGAAAATTCAATGCTCTAGATGGGATTATCTGCACTGGAAAACAACCTGGTGAAGAAGTCCAGAGGAATCTGGGATCAAACATCATACTGCAATTGTGCAGTTAATTCAGAAATACCGGTGGCAACATAAAAACAGATCATTTCTTCACAAGTATGCCCCTCGCTAAAGCACTGCTCCAGAAAGGACTGACACTTGCAGGGAACCTTGGCCAAAACAAGCCAGACATCCCTGCTGTGATGAAGGCTTCTGAGAGTCTCGTTCACAGTACTAAATTTGGCAAGGCTGTCATTTTACTGAGCACAATGCATCACGACAAGTCAGAGAATGACGAGACCCAGAAAAAGAAAACAGATGTCATTAAGTATTTCAAAGTCTGTGGTTAAATGGATCCATTTGTAGCAGTGTTGTATATTGAATTTGTTATCTGTATAGAATGGAAAACAATCACTAAAAATCACATTAAAAACAAAACAAAAAAAGTATTACAATGGGGAAGAGAGCGGCGCTGACCTGATGTACTAGACGGTTCGTACATATTCATGCAAGCAGCAACCCAGAAGGTGGCCTGTGTTCCTGGGGTACAATGTTCTGGACTAGCTCGCCTGAATGCTTACTCGATGTCACAGAACGCACAGAAGGGATGACGCATACGTGACTCTTGTTCCTATAAGAACTTGTAAGGGAAACATGCACACCACACATGGGAAGCAGGTTGGAAGGTAGCCCCCTGTTTCCTAAAATTGCCTCAATGGAGAAGTGTGGTGTAGCAATGCAAGAACACACGGCACATAGCCAAGAGCAGATCTCTTTGGTATACATGCTTTATTCAGGCTTTTGCATGACCTTATACAAAAATTAAATTAAGGGATCAATAAGTCATTTTCTTGAGCAAATATACACTTTTGCTTGTATGGGTCTTCCAGACCTGATCACTGTGTTTATGGGTTTCTAGGAGAGCTCACCAATGAAAATAAATTATACAGTATCTATCAATTCTCTAAAGACTCTCATACATTATACATTTAGTCACACACATTATATATATATATATATATATATATATATATATATAATATATTATATATAAGTAAAACCGGACAAATTTTATTTATTCATTTTATGTTTAAAAAATGGCTGAATAATTGATGAGCTTTAGCTAATTACAAGAAAACAACAACATAAATCTGAGAGAGAACCTTTAAATAATGTATGAGATTTCCAGGACAGATGATGGATATTTTTGGTTGATAAATGGTATCTAGATTAAACTGGGAAGGGGTAGGGCATGAAGATATGTAATAAGCATTTGATGAACTTTAGCTTTTAGAAACGTATGAAGCTGTAAACATTGCTTTAGTGTTTTTTGCTATATTTACAGAAGGCTTGTTATTGAGAAAAGCAGATGTTTGTAGGAGAAAGCAACCATGCACTGAACGTCAGGGTAAAGGTTAGTTACTGCATAACAAAGCTGTGGTTGCACCCTCTTGCCCAGTCCTTGCACCAAGTCACTGCTATACATGTTATTTTAGAAGCTGTGCTCCAAAGTCAAAAAAGTTTTGCACAGTAGAGCTCCTCTGTAAAAAGCCTCCTTTCTTCATGCTTAATTGAGAGGTCTTTCTTGTGGCACAAGGCACTTCTTGTTGGCAGCTGCCGGTACCAGCGCTGCCTTTGACAGCTCTGCCCAGCCATCCCTCAGACTGACTTCTAACAGAGCAGTCATCCTATTCCAAAGCAGGAAGGGGTGAAAGAATGCAGCATGCAGCTGCCATCTACTGTGCCTCCAGCATCAAGCGCCAATATAACAATCAATGCATTGACCGCGACGACATAACAAAAAAACACTCTGTACAATTCCATATAAAACCAGCAATTCATGCATTTATGGGTGAAATATCATTCTTTCTAATTTTCTGTTTCAGCTGCCTAATTGAATTAAAGAATCCGTTATTGTAATGAATGCTCCAGTTATTGATATGACAACAGCAACCATTATTGTACCAGTATATTCCAAACAAGTAGCTTGTGCACATTAACATTATAAATACTCAAATTATTTATATAAATTCTTTATTTAATTATGGATACATAGGAAAGCCTGACTTCACCAACTATAAACTGTGGATGATTCCTTCTTAAAAACTATGGAGGAAAAACACTGCAGCATAGATCAGTTATTAAACACCCATGTACATACCAATGTATTTAAGGCTGGGACCAAATCAAAACTTTGACAATCCGCTAATACCACTTAACAAAACTGTATTTCATAGCGTTGTCTTTTTTTTTTTTTTTTTTGTGTATCTTATTTGTTCGTGTTGTCAAAGTTTTGATTTGGTCCCAGTCTAAGTGTCTTTAAAACCCATTGTTACTTAGCAGAAACTTTCACAATAAATACCAAACTTTGCCACAAGATGTCAGCACAAGCACTTCATTACAATCGCCAGCTAAAATAATGGGTATCCAATATAAACAGCAGCATGCTTCCTTCCCTGTAGTTATGCTTGAATCTTCTCCTTAATAATGTGAAGCCACCCGAATCTATAATGCTCCATGTCTTACAGTTAGAATGAATAACTTTAATGCAACCGAGCACAGAAAATCGTGTTGTAAAAATGCAGCTGCAATGTCAGCTTCTATAGTGCTGTCTTTAAATAAGTATACACGCATTCCAAATAAACGCAAGCGGCCATATGATCTTCAGCAGAAAAGGGGGAACTCGTAATGATATCGCTAGTGCGATGCAGAGGTAGGAACAGGTATTTAAAAAATTCAATTACTGCATGTGTTTGTATTGTCAGCATTGTGGCAGCATTATATTCATTATAGCTTCTCAAAAAAATATTTAACGCTAAAAAAAGGGTTAATAATAATAATAATAATAATAATAATAATAATAATAATAATAATAATAATAATAATAATAATAAAAACTGATGAAGATGCTAATGTTAATGTTTTGGGTTATGTTCGTGTAGCAGAACACAGAATTTCATTGATCTTTATCACAGTGTGTGTTTGTTAGTACCTCTTAAAGTGATTATAGCTGACAAATAACTAACCGTACCTGCTGTGCACTTCCAGTCCTTATACAGACCTCACGTGTGCAGTTTTGAAAGAAACACATGTTACGAGCTCAGGAGCAAAGTTGCAGTGTAATGAATTGCAATGTAATTGTAATGTAACTGTAATTGCACAGTCACTATGAGGATAACAGTGCCATGCAATGTAACACCAACCATATACACATCATATATTATTATTTTTTAAGCATGGTAAAGCAAGGCCTGCAGTATATAGAATGCCGATAGATTTACACATTCGAGAATTTCATTCAATCTGTCCTTGTTATCAAAGCTATTACCACTTTTTCAAACCAACAGACTTCTAGGATTGTAAAATAAATATGAAAGTTGCTTGCTAACATTCAAGCCAACATTCCACAGACGCTCAGCTGTTGCCACAGATGGAAATG
This sequence comes from Polyodon spathula, assembly GCF_017654505.1. NCBI lineage: Eukaryota > Metazoa > Chordata > Actinopteri > Acipenseriformes > Polyodontidae > Polyodon > Polyodon spathula. The sequence goes on along the minus strand of NC_054547.1, from coordinate 33,956,812 downwards.
TGCTAAAAAACAAATAAGGGGACAGTTATTAAGCAGACATGAAAAGGACCTGACAAGCGCCCTGATAAGCTCTAGTCTGTTAATTATCTGTGCACTCCTTAGATCTATCTACAGTACAGCATGGTCTGTTTCACTGCCAGATGGAACCCTTTGATGGGATAGATTTCTTGATAATGTATCTGCAAGAACAGCCAGGATTACAGGTGAGAAGGACAATGTCATGTCTTGATTGAGCTACAGGTTCCAGACCCCAGACCCCTTTTCTTTGTTCGGAGAGCTGCAGGGGTGGGAGGCCAGAGCTGCATGTGGCCCACGAGTCCAGAGACAGCTAATAATAGAACCCTATTGTTAGTTTAATCACAGGCGTAGTGCATTGGTTAAAATAGACAGTGAATATAATCTGACAATAACCACTATAAAAGGAACTTTATAAAAATGCCACTCTTATGAAAATGTTACTTAAAGCTTTAAGTGTGTCAATGCTGGAACCTTTACAATCTATTTTTCATGGAGAAAAAAAAAAACAATACTTTTCTAAGGGCAATGTCATTCTAACCAAAGTCAATTCTATGGAACCCAACCTTACAATATAATTCCTCTTGCTACAATGTTATCCCTCTTATCCTACAGTATTTACTACAATGAATTGCAGTATAATGCAGTATTGCTAAATGTATGCTCGACATGTTATGTAGTACAGTGGCATACTAAAGCATAAGTATTATTGTTATTTTTTCAAAATGTTTTCTGCCATTAAGGCGTTGGACAGTAGTTTCCTTCACACTGTTTTTTTTTTTTTTTTTTAAATGCAAGAACAATATTTGCATTTGTTAATCAAGATTATACTGTTTTTATTATAGCATAGCAGGATATGATTTGTATGCCAGAACTCCCAGTCTGTCAAGTCAATTAAGGAGACCAGACAGACCATTATTAAAAAGAACACACCCCTGGGACTGATATTCATTTCACATTGTGTTTTTTGTTACGCCACTAACCTCTAGATTCTTGTCCTGTGCCTGCTGGTGTTTGTCCCAGGAGGGACACCGGTCCTCCAGGACTGGAATTGCCTACCCCTGCTCTAGAGAATGAATACAGCGAGGTGGCTTATTTCTGCACTGCACTTTGTGAACACCTGTGCTAGAAGCATTCATTTAACCTTGAGCTATCATAATTACAGAACATTGTTGTTCTGTACCTGGGTAGAAAGTGGTTCTAGAATTGGGAGGCAAGACAAGCACAAAACGTGTTGGTTGTTGCTTGTTTTATGAAAGCAATAGATTTATTTTACTTCCATAAAAAATGGCAAAACAAAACAAAAAAAAAACATGGACCCTAATAGCACATTCTTATACTTGAAAATGCTTTGAAGTACATGAGTACATGAGTTTTATTATCTGGTAATACTGTGTATTTTATTCCTTTAAGAACCTTGCTCTGATCCCACCTGCTGGTTCTCGGGAGGAAATATTCAAAAAAACAAGTTACCATGAAAACAGCAGGAGCTACTTTAGGAAAATGTTAACTATACACCAAAGCTCTTGGTTGGCTGATGAATAAGAAAAAAAAAAAGTTAATATGATTTTCTTTTGGGACTGCTTGCATTAAACAATTACAAAACATATTACCCTCTAAAATTATAATAATAACACACATAATGTAATAAGTCTTATGAGGATGTATTTAAAATTCTTAGAACTTCTGTGAACTGTTGAAGCCAGATCTTTTAAATGCTTAACTTTTAATTATTTTAACACAAGTACCGACAATGCTGCACCTAACTGAATCCATAAAGCCAGAAAGGTGAATTAGTATTACATGACATGCCAAATTATAAATAATTTTAAAGCGGCAGTCCATTTCTTTGACGATTTACAAATATTGTTATAAAGTGGTTTTATTGTAGATAATGGAAAATGCATTTGTCCAAGGAGCTACACTCTAAAGTATTAAGCATAGCTGTCAAGCAAAACAATGTAACACATGTACAATCTTTTAACCTTAGTAATTACCTTTCTTGACAGCTCTTTACAAAAACCCTGCTGTGAAAGAGTAGTTTAAATCTTTCACCCAGCAACCAGTCCAGGGTCACCAGTAAGTACTCTGATCAACTGTAGCTATCATTCATATTTGAAGGAAACTACGTTTATCTAGTCGATCTGTTGTGATCACAACATTATGTTGGTTTCATTGAATAATCAAGTAATCAAGAATGGGTTTCATGAATATAATGCTAATCCTTATTACATTAATGGAGCTGATATTTTCATTGGGGAATAGGGTCCATTATTGCTAGTATCCTCCCGGAAACAACATTTTGGACAACAGGAAAAGTTTGTTTGCTTAAGGCAGCCTGTGCTTTGAAGTGACCTGTAGATTTCCTTGAGGCCTGGATGCCACTGTCAACAAGTAAGACTAGGAGAGAACTGAAGAAATCAGAGGGGAGTGGCTGAATATGAATGCGTTAGACTAAGGGTTAAAAGTGTTATTACAAGATTAAAAATCACACTTGAATGGCTGATCAGTTTTGTTACACAGGTTACTGTGGTATAGCATGGTAAAGACATTGTAAAGTGTAGTAAAGCATAGTAAAATAAGAGTCTAGGCAGTGAAGCAAGGTAAAACCCTTGATAAATCCAAAATATATGCTTGCCTGTGCTTTACTGTGCCTTTCATGCAAAATTACCTTGCAAATTTAACAATGTATAAATTGGATGTTTTTTTTTGCCTTGCATGTAACAAATGAATAGAATAGTCCAGTATTTTGCTGTAGTTTCTGTATACATCCACCAATACGGTAGTGTTGGCTTTGAACATATGGAAAGTGTAGCACTTCCGAGCGGTCAGTACAGGGAGAGCTAACACCTCCGAACCCAGCTGGATCAGGCACTGTCATTCTCTCCCTGCTGCTGTCAGTAATGATAACAAGCAAGGGGCTGCATGTCACAGATAAGCTCCAGCTACACACCATATGGCAAAATTAAAGAACAGTATGAATATTGTTATGGCATTAAAGATTTATTATGAAACAGGATCTGAGTAGCCAGGTGAAGTACACGGGAACACCTTAATCTCATTCATTCAACACTGTACAGATTCCAAAAGTAAAAATCAATACTTGTAAAGTCTACATTGTTTCACTACGGTGATGCTGTGATTCCCAAGACTCAAACCCGTATGAAGGTGCACACACTGGGCTGTAAGGAGAAGCTTGTGACTCCTGTAGCCAGTGCCATTGCTCTAGGACTTTCATGACCGCTAAATTTAGCTTCATCATTTAAGAAATGCTATGGTGTGAGAGAGAACGACTAAGACACATTTATAGTAAAATTGGTGGAATGTGAATGAGAGCGCCACTCCACGCCAGCTTTTAACCACCAATGTCGTTATTGTTTGGGACTGTTGTTTATTCTCTTTTAGAAACCAGATACAGTAAACACAGTAAATACCATTGCTTATTTTTTAAGGAGACTTCCACTGTGATATTCCAAAGGGCCAAAATAAGAACTAGGTTGCAAAATAAGGTGTTTTTTGAAAGGAGGTCACCACTGTAAGTATTTTGAGACACACTTTGAATTAGTCCCATTTTGAATATACCACAGCCTTAATCAAAATTCTTATTTTGAAGAACTGGATCACAGTGTTCATTGCAGATGCAAATCTGGAATGAGTCACTCACAAGGGAAAACTAAGTGCTGTCTGCTGAGTTTAGTGGAGTTTATTTTTCCCCTTATGTAGAACTTCTAGTTTTTTAATGGTTTCAGCAGGTTTCCAGTCAAAGAGAACTAGGGAATGTTACGATCCTTTTTTCTCTAAGGCATCGGGAGAAGGCTATTGATCTTTTTTTTGTTTGTCATTTTTTTCCTTCTTTCTGAATTTTCGTAAATAGTAAACCCCTAAAGTTTCCTTTGTAAGAGCTGAACAACTGTTTATTTCAAATGTTATGCCAAAAATATATTTTTTTTCTTCCTTTATTTTACTGAGAGAAGTGTTTACAAATTCAAAAGAAACTACATCATCCAGTAAATGTATTTTTTGAGCCTAGAAATATAATTGTCAGTGTTATTCTTGTTCTGTATTATCCAGCCTATAGTTTACCAATGTTTGAAATATAATTATGCTGTTTGACCAGATTCTCTACACCAACATTTTTCTGATATGTAGGGTAAGAATCTCAAAAATCCCTGTTATTTTTACCAATTGGATTTTTTGTATCAAATTAATATTTATAGAGCAAGTATTCAAACTTTTTAGGTAAATAACAGATTGTGTTAAGGTTTATGAGATTCATTGCAATACATTAGCTTAATAATGACAATCTAATTTTAGACTTAAACATCGGGGGTCTCTACAAATTATTCATTTTCTGAGGAATTATCATACTCAAATGCCGGAAGTGTCCATGTGAAAAATAATCTCTGATCATGAATGTCACTGAAAATATTAGTGCCTTCATACAGATTAGCCACTTTACTAAATTCACAGTCTTAGAATTATTAATGAAAACTTTCTAGTTCTTCAGACTATATTAAACAGCCATTCCAAACATTGTAACGCTGTTGTATAAAGAACTAAGGACACATGCATACCAGCTTCCAGCACTGTTTCAACTTGATCGGTTTGGGTCAGCAAACTGTTGCTTGATCGATCTAGCGTTGATATACTGCTGTATGTGTCTATTAAAGTAAAGCTTTCCTGCATTATACAGGAAGTCGTTTAGTATCTGCCGGCTCCGTCTATGTTACATACCAACCCTATGTACTATGTTACCGCGCTGTACTTTTGATTTGGGAGTTCTTTCAGCACCAAGAAAGTGTGCTGGGAAAGGGATTAGTTTACATTCGGTCCGACATAACGATCATGATGCGGCTTCTCTGTTTATTTTTTAAACATGTATTAACACTAGTGTCGCGGCTATCACAATCGTTCTTTTGAATATAATCATTATATAGATGTGGACGGAACCTTGTATGATCGCTGGGTGTTTTCCATTGTTGTAGTACCTCAGAAAGCACCTGCATTTATTTCACTTCAATAATTGGGTGAGTGAGTGCTGGAGTGATGTGCGCGGAGTTAAGGCTTGCTTTTTTAAAGCGTTATTTTGTGCCTCACAAAACCTGTTTTTTGCTTGACACATAGTTTTGAATATGGCAGGATCTCGCAAATTGTCGCCCACTCCTGCCAAATTGCGCTACTCATACATTCTATTTGTGCACAGTGCAAAACGGATTGTGTTTTGGAAAAAGAGGTTTCGAATATGGTACATTTTGAGCATTCGCGTATAAGGGCCATTTGCTACGCGCATTACCCTCTGTGCAGCGAGCAAACCTTTCGAATATCTGGGTCATTATGTTTCTCACGCCAAAATACACCACTGTACCTTCAAACAAGATGCAGTAATCTCTGAAGTGATGCGCATGGCTTGGTGACTCAAAATTGCCTTACAAAAGAATTGTCTCCAGCTGCTGACTAATTCTGAAATGATTTCGGACAGGAAGTAGCACTCTCATCACTGCGGTTCCCTTGCAGTGATTCAGCCATTAGCATGGGGAATTCCAGGGCATCTTTATATTAGAATAGTTAATAAAATAAAAGGACTTGAAAACGGATAGTCATGTGCTTAATAAACACTATTCAATAACATGTTGCTTTAAAAAAAAAAAAAATCATTAAACCACAACCATTAATAACTGCAAATCTATCAGGGTACTCAATGATCAGCAGGTTGATCCATCGGTACCCAGCGACCAGTAGGCTAGTAACAGTTGCACTTTTCTAGAAGTCAAATTTATCTTAATTTTCAATACCTCTGAAATGCATTCGTTTTTTGATTGAGTGATCCTAGATTTACAACTAAAACGAGTCCTCTTAGACTGACCGATCTTTTACCAATGCTGTTGACTGATCCGGCTGCTTCATTCGAGAAATCGTGCAATGAATGCACTCTTTGTAGCTGCAGCTGGAGCAAAGTACGTAGTTTAGTGTTTGATGCAGTGACCCATATCATGAGCAGAGTCCTATTCAACCACAGTTGCAGAAATCTGTTTTTCTGGTTCCACTTCTATATTTAATGGATTCAAGTAATTGCTGAAGCATTGCTATTAAAAATATGTTTGAATTTATTTTATAGCCATGTTGCTGGGGAGCAAGTGCATGTCTATTAAGAAACATTCATTGAATGATGAGCAAGAAGAAGCACAGATCACCTGTGATTCCAGATGAGCTTTACCCCTTGCTACAAATTACAACAGTTTATGACCACTGGCAGTTTGTCTTTGAGGTTTACCTGAGCCACCCCAAGGTGAAGCTCATACACACATTATCCAGTATGTGTTGGCTAGTGACCCAGCCTTTGGGTTTTCAAAAGGTTTTCTACTCCCCTGTCTTCTTGAATTCCCCGTTGTGAAAGGCTTTGGGGACTAAACGGATCATTAAACATTCAGAGTGTTACTGTTCTGCTGACAGCCTTTCAAAGAAGCTATAAGGAGCCTGAATTTGAAATGCTAGCAAGCGCTGATCCTGCAGAGGCAAATCCAAGGCGAAAAAAACAGCGTTCTGTAATTTTTTTCTGAGCAGAATAAAACTGATGGACTAATGTGTCACATTTATATGTTTTATTCTCTTGTTGAGTAACGTGCGGTCATTTATTTATTTACTTTTTAAATAACGCAATGAAACATAAATGCCAGGAATCTGGAGCTTAGCCAGGAAAAAAATTAGAACAGAATAGTTTTCTGCCTTTTTGCTTACTAAAAAATGTGTACTGATTTTTCTGTTGGACACAGCAGATTTGTCTTTCTTGAATTCTTAATGATGTTGCTCCAGGTAGGTTGCCTAACTCGTCAAATAATTGTAATGTGAATTAGGGGATGTACTCTTCTCAATATAGTTTTACAGTTTTATAGTTCTTGGGTTGAGAGGAATTTACCTTTGTAGGGTTTTTTTTTTTTTTGCCATAGCAACCAACCACATAGTTCTTGAGGCAAGCAGCTATGACCGTGAGACAACAATGCGACACATTTCATTTTAGCTGTCAGTGCATAATAAAATTGCAAAGATACATCACCGCTTTTCTCTCCAAGAGATGTGTTTCTTTCCCTGCATAACCTAATCATCTTTTTTACTTTATTAAAATAAAATAAAATAAAAAAAATCTATACTATGTGGTAAATGTTAAATGTAAAACATCTGCTTTAAAGTTTTCCCTAAAGATGCAATGTCAGAAACATTTTCACAAAAGCTCCGGAATTTACCAGAAGTAAATACTTATATACACATAATATAAACATGTTGATTAATCAGGGTTCTTTTCAAAAAGGAGAGCTACATACAGTATATTGCCAATATTTAAAAATTAAAATGATAAAACGTCTAAGTTTTACAGTTACTGTACTGACTTCATCCCCAAATATAAAATTGCACAAGTATATAAATGAGCACTCACAATGCAACTCACTCCTAACTCACCTCTCTATATTCAGTTATCAGACCAATTGTTTTATAGTTTCGAACGATTTTTTAAAAAGCACAAGTACCTACGTCACATATTGTGCATTAGTATGTATATCTTTATGTTTAAAATGTAAATAGCTTCAGAATTGCATTGCAGTTTCATATGCTGACACAGTTCCTCACTTTTTCAATATAAATAACAGCCTCAGTTTCACGCATTCCAGTCTCTAATCCTGATCATTATAAAGCAGGCTACTTTCCACAGGTAGCACTAGTAATAATCTATCAGGGGCACTCAGCCATCTAAAAAGCTCATTTCAGTGCTTCCTGAAGACCAGTTTGCAACTAAAAGCACTGCTGGCGTGAGACACATTCCACGCGGCTGCAAGGTACTTTTGTGAGTTTGTATTATTTTGCTTGCCGTTAACTGCACTCACAGTATTCTCTGTGGTCACTATGTATAGTATAATTCCAGTAAAACATTGCTTTATACATGTACAGTGGATACAGTGGCTACATCACAGCAATGTTTCTACTTGAATTTATTTTGAAATTGGTTCTGGGTTACTTTATCATTGGCTATGATCTCAGATCCTATTTATTTATTTATTTGCCTGGGGTTCTTAATAGAAATAACCCTGTGACATTATTGGCATTAAAAGCTTATTCTTGAGCGATTCCATATGATCAGTACATAATAGAAATGCAGATGTAAGTGACTTTCTGAAAAGCAAGTAATTACTCTGTCAGCTTTTGTACGCTTCGTGATCACAAAATTGCAAACATGTAATTCCCTGCATTCACCGTGAAGATTGGCATTACAGTTTTCAGTTGCACATTGAAAAGAACTTTAAATGGGAGTATTAAATTTCAACAGGAAGTTCACAAGTGGTTATGTAAACCACAAACTGCAGTGATGTCCTCTAAATGTCAAAAAAGCATAAGTTATACACATTTTATCGCCACGCTGCATAATCTACTAATTTTATATCTTCAAGACGGTTGTGTGATCCTTATATCATTGCACACAGCCAGCTGTAGAGAAAATGCAGAAAGTAGTGCTGCTTGTAAAACCTGTTCTGTTTAGCTTGACCTTATTTTGAGATTGCACGGCTCAGTTTACTGTCAGCCTTATCTTTTATTCAGACCCACAGTTACTTTGTATCATTAATATTTTAAAATATTTATTGTCTTATCTGTTGAATATCCTGTTATGTTTTGTATATTAAATGTCTACTTTTACAAACCATCCCATTTGTACCACATCGACTACAAAGGCTGCTGGGCTAATTGTACCTTGAATGAAAGTTCAACCCTAACCTTAACCCTAACACTACATTTCTATCGATCTCATGCTCCTGTTTTTCACCTTTCTGTAGCGGAGGCAGCATGCTGAATGTCAAACACACGAGCAGCACTATTTTAGCCTGCTTAACCAGCTTCTGTGTACATATAAAACACTCCTGCAAATGCCCTTGAGTCCCCACTGAGTATGCCAGTGCAATGACAGCTGATGTGTGCTTGTTTATTTAGCTGCCGTACAGCAATTGACTCAGAAGTGTAACTGAGTGCACTCCTGGATTCAGTCTGCTGGTCATATGCATTAGTTAAAAGAAAAAAGAATACTATATATTATAAACTAAGTGGACTGTCAACAGTTTCTGCTTTTTCTGCAGGCTGGCGCTGAATAGTAGAAACGTGCTATCTTTTGTCGAAGTGGTGATTAACAGGTGAGTGGGTCTCACTGCACCTTTATAAACAAAACTTTGGCCCAGGTGTTAAAACTATTATAAAGGTATGCTAATAAGTTACAATGAGATCAAGTCTCCCCCGATTAACCAGAACACAATGAAGTAGAAATCCCATGGGTATTGTATATGTTTAAGTGTGTTATGTATTTATGTTTTTAAAAATCTTAGTCTCGTTACTTTAAGAGTTCATTGGTGTGTAAAGAGAGAGTGGAGTTAAGTGACAAATAGGTAGAGCAGTGAACTATGGAAGTCAGTGCCGATAGGGAGACCGGAGCGGACAGGCGGGCAATACAGTGAATGCCGACTCAGTGTTTGTTTGCCAAAATTGAAATCATCAGCAGTAGTAGCATTCTTGCTAATCAAAGCAATTGTGCTCTATATTCTGTGATATACAGCAAAAGCCTATCTTATATAGACAGAGACTTGAAGTCTAGAAAATAGAAGCAGAGTTTTAAAGAATATGTTTTCTGCGGGAATTGAATAAAAAGTCTCTTTTGTACACTTGAACTTTCCTGGTCTGTCTGATCAATTGTGAAGGGAAAGGTGTTGTCGAGGCATTTTGGGAACTAATATTTGTTTGCAGTTCCAAATCTAAGAGCCTTAGGCATGAGTGAAGACTATGACAAAAGAGTTTTCTGCATTAACCTCTGTACCCTTCAAAGACATGTTTGTATGCCAAGATTGCTATAAATAACTGAAAGGTAATTACTGAGCAATTACAGGGTAGCGGGTAATCTGTTTCCCTGCGTCCCTTGTTAATTTTCACTGACACTCCATAAAGCAATTCATAAGATTGTTTTTGTTGTATACAGTGTTAATCATGGGCAACCACAACGCCCCAGCCAATCTATCTAATGAAAAAAATAATCAGATCAAATTTTCATTTAATTAACTTCTTCATGCACTACTTGAATCCACATGCCATTGCCCTTGCAGTGTTCCATATAAATCTGTACTACACTACAAAAATATGATCTGTACAGAGAAACAAATGGACAGACTGACTTCCCCATATATCCCCAGAATCTAATACCCTCAATAAACGATCCATACATCCCATACAACTACCTCAACTATACCGCCGTCGCTGAGGATTTCACACAATGAATTTTTCCCTTAAATGTCAACATAATGAAGCTTTGGTGGAAAAAGAATAGTGGAGGCTCTCTACTATGCATATGCATAGTATATAATATAATATGAATTATAGCAAAGACATGTACAAAAACAATTTAGGCTGTTTTAATGGCCTGCAAAAACAACATGAATCACTTTATGGCTGCTGATGTTGGCCAACTGTTCTGAATTATTATTGAATTTAAAATGATGGGTGGTACACATTTATTGTAGTCATAAAGGGATCCACATTATTGGATTAACATAGAGGGCCGTGAGTACTGAGATGAAATATATCAGATGGACAGTTCAGATCTTCTGAAGTTGCATACTGATCACAAAGGTTCCAAATCATTTATACCAGGATAAAGCCACTTCATGTGCCATTCTGAGTGGTTCTGGGTTCTCCAAGATTGAGGTTTTTTTATATTTGTATTTAAATCTGCTTTTACCCACCATTCTGTTCTTTTCAAACCATGCACGTCAAGTCAAAGAGCCAGTATCTGCCGTATTTTGATGCCGTGTTCTAAAAAAATAATGCTACACTGGGTGCTGATGCTTGACGTGAAGCTCTTGGTGTGCATGGACTGTTAGACTTTGTAAAGGGAGCATATTACATTTCTTTAACTGTGGCATTTGTGCATCTGAGACTGTAATTTCCTACTTTCATGTTTTTTTTTTTTAAATACTAACCGACTTTTTTATGGTCACTATGGAATTCTGAAATCCTATGTAATTCCTTAAATAACACATTCTATTGCTGGATTTGAGTGCTTCATTTTTTGGGCACAGGACACTCCCATAGATACAAGCCTTTCATAAGCTGGTCTTTAATGTAATATATAATGACAGTTCATGTAGATCAAGCCTTTACTGGATTTTCTAGTAAAAATGTTATGCGGACGACTTTTTCACTTGACTGGAAAAGCACATCCATCAGTAATATGGTTATGTTCTCTTTTAAAGAAGTAGATGTGTATAAGGAGGCTACTGTACATTTCAAAACCAAATAATTAACCAGTAAAATGATCAATGTTATAGAGAACTGCAATGTCACAGTAATCACATATCTAGTCTTTTTAAAAATGTTGCCAGTGCTTTAGATCCTACTACTTCAGCTGATCGGCTATTCCATGCATCTATAACTCTCCTACCTTCCTACCTTCTGTTCTAAACTTACTTTTACTGTGTTAAATTTGAATATTTTAACCTGTCCTCATACCTCATGAAGTCCTGGGATCAGCCTAGTTGCCATGATAAATATAGGCTGACAAAACAGTGGTTTGGATGCTGGGATCTACAAAGACATATTTAACTTAATATACTTGACATACATAGTGCTGACTTGTAGGAGTGCTGCCAAGTTAGAACTTTCTTGGATCAATCAAAAGAGATTAGTGTGCTAGCTTGTTTAAGGAAAAAAAGACTTGTGGACACAGAGTTGGGTTGGGCATGGGTAGAATTGAATTACTCCTGAAGTGTTTGATGGGTTAATGTTTGCACTGTGCGGTGTATGATTTTCTTGAAGAGATCTTGTTTACTTTGTAAATTTAGCGTTCAGGTCACTCATTGGTGAGCTTTGCACAATGTGGACTGTGTATGGATCGGTCAGTGTGTGGGTATTCAGAAGCTCACAAAAGAGCAGATAGGTGCCAAGTTTTGTTTGAGTTAAGTGCTGTATGAATGAGTCAGTGAAAGAGGTTAATAGTAACAAATACATGAAATTAAAAAGAGAAATTATTGATAAAAAGAGAAATATCATCAAACACTTCTCTCACAAGCTGAATTTCTACTTTATGTTTTTAACCATATGTGAACTAGTGGTTTGCAGTGCTCAGGTGTACAGGTGATGCAAGTGCTCCAAACAACGACAGACACAAAGATCACGGTTCAAAACAGTTCTTTTATTTCAGTTTGCAACTGGTTAAATAATAGTACTGGCTCTACACAATGATGTGTATTGCAAGCATATAAACCACAGGGTTCAGTCCTGAAATAATACTACAAGAATAACACAAAACACAGACACAGTCACTTCTCCTGATAACGAATACGCTTAGTGCAGTCCGGGTTTGATGCTGGCCTGTAGCCGTCTAACAATGACAAACACTGACAGTTAGCTTTCAAAACAAACAAAACACTTAAAACTTACAATGTTTCTTAATTCTCCATTTCCTTTTTCTTTTGAAAACCATAACAAAGGAACACATTACATTGTCACATTCTCTGTTATATCCTTAGTCACGCCCCTGTGATAGCTAGTTCAATCACATCTCCTCCAATCCATGACTGACAGATCGCATGCCACATTAGGGGGATGACTTCGGGCATTGCGACTCCGCCCCCTTCTTGGATTGGCTGGCTTCCGGTTGACCCTGGAATGAACTGCCAGACCATCCAGTACGAGGCACTTTGTTCCTGTTATACAGTGCCCTCACAGGTCAGGAGGGAGATTGTTCACTAAGATTCATGAAATGGGCCCATGTGTAGACGTATAAAAATTCAGAGCACAAATTAGAAACATTGAAGCTAAGAACATGAATTCTAAAAGACCTTGGACAAACAGTTGCTTCTTCTGAAGTTGCTTAGTATTCCTTTCATGATGGAACCAATAATCTCTGTGTTATACAAACTATTTCACTGCAATCCTACAGTTGGGGTTTGGAACAGGGATACCCCCCCCCCCCAAAAAAAAAAAAAAAAAAAGATGTAATTTTTCCCTGTATTCAGTGTGCAAGTCAGTTATCTAGGTAAGTGTCCTCCATTGATCCTACTAATACACATGTAAGTACAGATCATAGGGAGTAATGTTAACAGTAACTAACACACCCCAAATCTGTTTATAGTAGTCCTTAACCTATTCAATGCCTGTGTACTTATTGAGGACAGACTACTTTGTATCTTTTTGGAACATTTTTAATTGTCCCTTCTCCCCTTTCCCAACAGGTACTCTGGATTCCGTGCTGCTCACCCCGACCCCCAGAAGAACCAAGAAAACAGACCAGGTAAGTAAAATCTCAATCACTTTATTGCAAAATACATGCACATAAAACAAAACTTTAGCAACTATCAATGAACTATACAATACAGATCATGCACATCACTACATGCACTCCAAGCACTCTTAAGTGTCCTAGCTAGTCACTTAATTATCACCAATATATACCACACACACACATCATTTAGCAGAACCTCTAACATGTACACTTAACATCTCCAATACAGGAGATTCAACAGCATTTCCAGCAGGTTAATACTCATTATTATGCATATATAATGATTATTGAGCAGCAAGTTAATAAATATTGGTATGCATGATATGTAAACAGATTGATTGTTTAGCAGCTAGTTAATAGATATTGATATACATAATATGTACAAAACGGTCCTTCAACCCAGGGCCATCATGATGGTCACTCATGATCCAGCAAGGCAGTCTACTACACCCAGCCAAACCCACAGACATCCAGGGCCAAACAGCCCATTCCTCTTCCCTTGCAAACACCCAAGACTGGCAGGCACCTGTTAGAACCCAGGGGTGGGCTCTCCCTCTCCAATGGGAATGTCTCTAAGTCTTTATTGCCCCACAAAAGCCTCGGCCTAGATACCTGCGGATTTAAACGCCAGCAAATGGCCAAAAGATGCAATTACTATGTTGCTGTTTCTCTTGCTTGCACAAAACAACATTCCGATGTCAGTAACAATTGCCCCCGTTATGATAGAAAAAAAGATGTGTAGAAAATATTAGAATGAATGAAATACAAATAGTTCTGAAAACATATACATTTCCAGGCTGTACCTACCACTGAACTAATAATTCAATCTTTGGCCTGTTATAAATACAGAGGAACATGACTGGAACACTGATTAAAAAAAGATAATTATGTGGTTCACTGATTTTCTTTAGCTCACTGGTCTCACACGTTAGCTTATTGTATCCATCGGAATTAAAGTCGGACCTACAGATACAGTTAAAAGACAAATAGGGGCTTCTTTAAACTGCTTTAAGGTAGCTGGAATCTATTGGCAAATTGAAGAGAAGTTGATGGATTGCAGAATGAAAGTATGAGGTTCTGCCACTATTTGATTTATTTTATTTGTGTACTTGTTTGTTGGTTTATTAAAAATAATGTATTCCGTCTTCTGAGATGCAATCACCTCCTTTACAGAGACATCCTGCCAGAAGCAACAGCAGCACTGATTACTTGTTATGTAATCAGACACCCTGGAATGCAACACAAGAAAGACCAAGTTAACTTTGCAACCAAGTATATATACACATATGTGTTAGCTGTACTATACTGTATATACTATAAAAACAATCTGTCTTTGTTCATGTTTGTTTTTTATAATACTGGGTTATGTAAATGACACTCCATTATGGGTGTGGCACTATGGGTACTGTTTGTGTTGGGTTTACTATGCTTTTTAATAAGATGACAACCAAGCTATACACTGAGGGTTATCTGTTTGTATTTATCATCTCTGATCCAATTAATCAAGAATGGTAAAAATACTACTACCGAATCTTATTCATCATTGCTTGTTGAAGTATCTAGTATGACTGGGATGAACTGTAAAACCTGTTTCTCCCATGATACACACAAAAAACAAACAAAAAAAAAAGACAGCAATTTTGTCCAGGTCTAGAATAAGGAAATGTTCTGTGATACCAGAGCTCTGCTTACTCTTTTTTATGATTGGTATGAAGATGCATAATTAGCAACAACAGATGAATTATACTAGTCATTCTTAACTCCATGAATTTGTGAAACATTACATTATTGTCACTATTGATCAGCTCACTGACAGGCGAATTGTCAGCTATATGACTGGTACGATATATTCATTTTCTGACCATCATTGTCTTATGAGCTATTATGCTGAAAAAACTATAGTTTTATCAATATTCATGGTATCTATTTTAACAATGCATTACAACATAATTTTTTTTTTCTTTTTTTTAAACCGAATGAAGAAGGGAGACAGAATAATATTGCTTTAATCTCTCTCACCCTATTCACACGGCAAACTGAAAAAAAAAAAAAAAAAAAAAAACATAAAGCTCAGAAAACCCCCAGATTCATGTTTGTCTCCCCGTGAATGAACTCCACCGGCTTCCATTTTCAACCAAAAAAAAATGTACTTTTAGTGAACAGCCTCCAGTGGGAACAGGTCTTATCAAGAAAAGAAAAAACGCTTCCAAAAAAAACAGCTTTGCTTAAATAACTCCCAGTAGACAGTTTTAAATTCTGAATGTTTTGTTTTGTGTGATTAATTAAAATTCATGACTTTACTGTGAGATATTTATGTGTGATAGACTAAAATAAATAAATAAAAAAAAACTGAAGAATCTCAAGGTAAAACTGCGTCAAGGAGACAAACATTTCACAATTGCCTTCATCTGTGACTAAAAGTCTAGTTTTCTTTGTAAGCTAAAGCCTAAAAACATTGCATTTCTGCACTTCAGAAAATGAATTCTTTTCAGCAGTGAGATGTTTGTACTGAAGAGGAAGTAGCCTGATCGTTGCTAAGCAACAGCACCAGGCACCTGCACAATACTCGGTTCCCTAAAATTAGGAAGGTGTCAAAATAAAGGGCTTTCAAGAACAGTGAGCTAACATTTAAACACAGAAAGGGATGCTTACACTTCATGTTATCAGTGAGTACCAAAGGTTGGGCCAGAGCTCATTTGTAGAAGTCTTATCATAGGGGTTTGAATTTAACATTTAAAACAGCAAACAAGAACAGAGAAGCTTTGTGTAGGATGATGTCGCTGCCACTTCAATCACTGGCCATTTTTATTGTTTTTTATTCCCAGAAAAAAGTATTTTGCAATAAATGGAGAGAATATTGGACCATTGTTTATTTTCATTGAATTACTGGTTAACACCTCATTGTGACAGAGAGCAAATTAATCCAAGTCAACAATCTTCCTCCCGACCTACGAGGGCGCTGTGTAAAAGGAACAGTGTGCCTCGTACTGGATGGTTGGGCAGTTCATTCCAGGGTCAGTCAAAAGCCAGCCATCCAGGAAGAGGGAAAAGTAACAGTACCAGAAGTCATCGCCCTAATACGGCAAGCGATGTGTCAGTCATGGATTAGAGGAGGCATGATTGAAGTAGCTACCGGAGGGAGCGTGACTAAGGGTATTTTAGGGGATCTGTTCCTTGATGTGGTTACTGAAAGGACCCATTAAGGAAATGGATGTAATTAATTATCGTCTTTTGTGTTTTGGTTGTTTGTTGTGCTAACTTTGTTATTTGTCTTTGTTAGACGGCTAAGCACTAGCCGGGAGCTGTCACTACAAGCCAGCACTAAACCCGTACTAAATTACACCACTGTTTCACAAACTGTTTGTATTTCACCACACCTGTACAACAGCACTCACTATCAAGAGAAGTAACCGTGTCTGTGTTGTGTGTTGATTATTAGTGTCTTATTGTTTCGGGACTGAAACCCTGGTTTTGCACAGAGGGATACACATGGCTGTGTAGCGCCCGTGCGTATTATTTAAGTGTTGTTGACACGCAACCCAGCCAAATAATGGAGCTGTTTTATTGAACTTTCACTCTCTTTTTTTTATTTATAAATTTAGTCGTTGCCAATTATTTTTGTTATTTTCTCCCAATTTGAAATGCCCAGTTATTATTTAGGCTCAGCTCACCGCTACCAGCCCTGCACTGACTCCGGAGCGGCGAAGCTGAACACACATCTGTCCTCCGAAGCACGTGCCATCAGCTGCCCGCTTCTTTACACACTGCGAATTCACCATGCAGCCACCCAGGAGCGACAGCGTAGGAGGTCAATGTAGCTCCCGGGCAGATAACAGGCAAGCCTGCAGCTGCGCGATGATCCGAGGACACCCTGGCCGATCTAGACCCCACCCCCCCGGCGACGCTCAACCAATTGAGCGCCACCTCCTGGGAACTCCCAGAGGTTCAGTGGTGCATTGCTCAGGAATAACACACACAAGACAGTAAAAATTGGTGCAGTGCGTTACACATTATATATATATATATATATATATATATATATATATATATATATATATATATATATATATATATATATATATATATATATATATTTTACAAGGAGGTTAATTAAAACCTGTTTTGCGGTCATCTCTTCAATATTATGTTTTTAAAACTGTCTTTCAGAAAAATATGTTTTCTTCATTTTATCTTGACTAATTGTTTTGCATAGAGATAACTTTTTATTTATTTATTTATTTTCCAGATGCCATAACTTCTTGATAACACAATGGTAACAGATATGTCAAAACTCACGTACGTGAAAAAAATGTGTCGTACAACGTTGATCTCGTTACATATTTGTCCAGGTGGTTTGACCATCCTGTTCTTCATACTGGTTCTGAAACACCTCCCTCACTCCATCTTATTTGTGACTGCGGTGACAAACACCTTGTATTTTGCTTCTGCGGGTCTTCTGGTTTCAGTAAGGAGCAGTTGTGCCTGGAGTTCCTGAGCCATTAATTCACATTGCCATGGTGAGCAGAAAGGCCACAGTGCAGCAGCTTGACAAACACATTGTATGGAAATAATCATCTGTAAAACGAAGAATGGCACTAACGTAATGTCACTGGCCTGTTTACATTCTTTTGTCAAGAATTAATTTGTCAAAAGTATGAATGTGACCCACAATGTGATTACATTTCAGCTAGGAGTCCTGGTCCTCGGTTCACTGTCTTCACGGTTAGGTGAAGTTCTACTTCCCCAAAGGAGACATACAACTGGCGCAAAAGAAACATGGTGCAAAACAGAGACCAATGATTCCTTAATCACAAGGATATATACACTGTGCTTTATCAAGTGTAGGAGCACAGGATGGGTAGGGTAGAACTTGTGAAATTATGTTGCACACATTGAGCTGACACATCTAGGGTGTTCTGGGTTACGTAAAAGAGAAGGGAATCATAGGATGCAACATGAACAGATAAAACCTTCGCAGGTGTTTTGGCAGGTAATCCTGAACCAACTCCATTTTCAAACACCCCAGCACTGGTATCGTGGAGTCAGTTCTATTGTATCCCTGGAAACTATTATAAGAATATGCTATTATAAAACTCATCTGATAAAACTATTAAGATGACACTGCCAGACCTTGAAAATGAGAATGTTACCATTGATTTAAGCATGGGTTTTCTACAGACATGCCATGTATTATAGCTATACAAGGAGGGATTGTCCTACTGTCTTGCCCCATAACAGCATTGCAGAGTGTGTACATGCTTGTGTGCCTGGCCCTGCCTGCCCTCTTCCCACTATATCCTGAAAGGAAGATGCATTGCAATTAAAGTGTGTTGTATATTATTGAACAAAGCTTTCTCTCATTATAAATAGTGTTTCCTGAGACAAAACTGTTACTAAAAATTGTATATAAAAGGATGACAACAGGACACATCCTGTAATGAAGATATAGCCAGTATTTAGCACTGCTCTAATTAGGTTAATGCTTTTATTTGAACATAAATGCTGTGCAAGCACTGAGGTTAATTCACTAATGGGGATAATAAATCTCAGGGTAGCAATAGCATAGATTTCCTTCTACAGGGCTTTATTCTTCAGTTCAGATTTAAAGCAGTTAAGAGAAACTAAACGGTTTATGCAAGATATCAGTAACCTCTGCATTGTTTTTAGTGTAAAGCGAATTAAACTATTCAACATTATTACTGGAAAGATACATATTTTATATCAAGTGAGAGAAGGATAGAAGCGGATCTGCATGTATTCTAGGGTTGGTAAGAAGCGCAGCCTGGTGTATTTTTGTGAATAATTATGTTCCAATGTTTAATTGGAGCAGTGGTTTGGTTTACATGTGATCTTTATCTGCTTCAAACATTCTGGACTCCCCACACTGTTCTTTCTTCATAAATGGGATAATCTCCAGGGGCTAGTTAACATTTTTTCAAACATTAGGCATTATGTTTGCAAAACCTTCCCATACATATAAACATAGCTTATTTGATAATGCACTGAAACTTCAAAGACTACTAAGAAAATTAAGCTTTAATGTGTCTCTGGTTAATTTATCACACATTCCCAGGAAGTCTATGTTGTTGTTGTTTTTGAGAAATGAAATGTATTTAACATGTCATGTTACTAAATGTCACAGAGGACAACAGAATTTTAAAATAAGGTTTTCTTTTAAAACCAGTTAGAGGAGGCAGTACACAAGGTCGTGGGATTAAGCCTCTTCGTTCAGTGGATGCCTGCCCCATTTGACCTGACATTGACAACATATACTTGACGTTAGTTCAGCTACTAAAAGGCATGTCAACTCCTTTTGTTTGCAGAGGTGACAGAAGCAAAAAAAATGCGCTGTGCCGGTCCCATTAGCCCGAACTGACGTGCACTCGACTTTAGACCTTAGAAATTATGGAAGTAAAGATCCCCAAATGAATTGACTCATTCAGGAATAAACATCAATTATAATTGAATCATCAATCATCAATCAATCAAGTAAGGGTGTGGCAAAGGTATATTTAGGAAAGGGTGGGCATTACTTCAGTGTATCAGACTGTACAGTCTTATATCAGTTACCAAAGCCACTAGAAGCTATTTTGTCATTTGTTAAAGATGAAAGAGCATGGTAAATAATTATATAATCTAAAACAACGATATAGGAATATTCAGAACCCTCAATGAAATGTTAAATAAGTATAACAAATTAATATTAGTAAAATTAAGGTGTTCTCATACATACAAAGAAAGTGTATGCTATTGCATCTAAAATAAACCTTGAAGCCAGATTTTGGTCTATCTAGCTTGAACAAAATGAGTCATGAATACTCAGTAAGGAAGAAGGATGTTGGAATCTGACATAGGACAATAAGTACAAGACACAGGATAATGAATAGGCTAAACAGGGTCACAGCAGGGCAGCCAGAGACTGTGAAATAATTAGAGAGTGTGAATGAGTCACAGTGTAGGAAGAAAAGAATGTCAAGCGTGCATATCACTCTACACTCACTGTGCAGTATGAAACTGCATGCAGTGCGCATCTATTATCAACAACCATGTAATTAGGAATGCACATATTAAACACATTTTAGTAACATTTAGTTTACCTTTGTACCCACTTTTATCAATATTGTAGCTCCATTGTGCCTTCCCTGTGTCCCATATTGTACAGTGTTTTTAATGATTGGCAATGATTCATTTGGGCTTTTTTTTTTCAAGTGAACACTACCAATTATTTCTGTTTGATAGATTTTTTACATTCTACTGTTAGCTACCTTTATTCTAAAACCACAAGGCAAGGGAGCACACCCAGTCTGTTTCATGTTTCCTGTTTGTCAAACATTGGTTGCAGCAATAGTTTTAAATTGAGAATTCCATATTAATCATTTCATTTTGTTACACTTAAAACAAAAATAAGAAATCAAATTTCAGGAAAGGACTAATGCTGCTCTTTTTAGACACAACACTATTTTGAGTTGGACAGAGGATATAACACCAATCTACAGACAGCTCTATAATAATGTCCTTGATTGAAACATGATATGTAAGCTAAGAGAAACATACATCTATTCTTCGTCTGTCGTTTCCTTTGAGCTGAACTGCCTATCTAAAATGTGTGACTAAAGAAAAGCAAGCAAGGTGTTCTTTTTATAGATGGATCTCAAGAGAAGGGTTTATTTTAATGCTTAAAAACTGATCATTTGTGAACCTCTGTTCAATGTTTTTGTTGTATTTAAGTTAGGTAGTCAATAAATCACCCAAGTTGGGAAAAAAAACAAGGGTTAAAGTTCAGT
This sequence comes from Polyodon spathula, assembly GCF_017654505.1. NCBI lineage: Eukaryota > Metazoa > Chordata > Actinopteri > Acipenseriformes > Polyodontidae > Polyodon > Polyodon spathula. The sequence continues at coordinate 33,935,713 of NC_054547.1, read as the reverse complement.
TAAAACAGATCCCATAGAGTCTCGTCCTCTCTGGGGTATATTTAATTGATCGAAACAGTGACAAAAACAAAAAAACAAAAATTGGCCATTATGATATGCATATCCTGCCTAGTCAGATTTAATACACAACAAGAACATATTGTAAATGCATATGGGTAACAGGGCAGAGGCCAAAACCTCCTCATCTCAACGCTAGGGGTCACAATCCATAACAGCAGTGCATCACACAACACTGCCCCGTACAGTACGGTGATTCATAAAACAAGCTGTTGGTAATTTGACCAGAGCACAGGGGAAGTAAGTAAGCATATTATTTACATGCAGCCAGCTTCCCTCCATTGCATCACCGTCCTGTCTCATCTGAGACTTCCTGAAACAGTGACACCTCCAGTCGCTACACGGCTACTGCTTATCTCTGTTTTCTCCCTGTTGAGCAGTATTCACTCAGTTATGGAAAGTCTCCACTTGTCTGACACTTCCAATCACCCAGGAAGATGAGCCCGTGGTAGCTTGAGACTGATCTGGACACTTGATATGCCACTAGAATGCATGGTGTCGTCAGGTACGGTAGGAAAACGTTCCAGCTATTGCCTTTATCTTAACAAGTGACACTGATTAAGGCAATAGCTGAAACAGATTTCTTTTTAAGAAATAAACCATAAAGAAATGTACCAGAAAGATCAATATATCTCGCCCTCCAAAGAGACCAGCTTGGTCTTCTGCTGTGGCGGCAGAGGGAGAACTGATATAATGAACAAAATCGAATGTTTGTCATGCTGCGGTTTACTTTGAGTCTGTGTGTTTGTGTCATATTTGTTGTATATATTTGTTTGTTGTATTGCTGCCTCAGAGAGAGGGATACTACAGTTTACAAATTGCAAAATAAAAACATTTCTGCTTGCTGTAAACAGAGCCTCTTGTTTATGAAATGAATATTGATTCCACTCTTCTAGAAATAGTTTTCAGAAGTTTTCAGTTTGAGAAAGCATCGGTCAAGCAAATAAATATTTAGAGTAATAAAATAGTCCAAGTCCTACTGAGACTGGAGATGCGAGTCGTTACTGAGCTTTATTCAACAGCCCAATACTGAACTAAAGTATATGGTTTCTGAGATTGATAGATTTAGGGCAGTTCCATCAATTAGGTTTCATATTACTTGTCTTCAGATTCTGGTAACATATACCCTATAAACATCTGGCAGCTAGAAACAACATATCCTAGAAAAACAATAGGCATGGCTGCCCATGCTGACCACATACATAAAACATGAGGCATCAACAGCTAACTATCATCCACACTTCGCTGCACGTAAACATCATGGTATTTAACAATACTGAAATAGTGAAAGAAAAGGTTGCACAGCGATCAGGATCCAACATACAGATCTGCTTCTGACAACAGCACAAGTGCACCCTGTTAGTTTGCACCCAAACACTGCATTCTGTTTTAAGACTGAAAGAAACTGAAGATCCAGCTGAGCCTCACTGAATAGCAATGGAATAATTTCTTTCTTTTTTTTTTTTGTATGTGCTACAATTTAGTACAAGGTCATTTGCTGTCGCTGTTTGTAGCTTCACAGTTCGTCACAAAGTTGGCCTTCACTTTTGTATAGGGTTTTGAAGCTGTTTTGTAGTTATTTTTATAATAGTCATCTGCAATTGATTAAAAGGTAGACAGGGACTGAATATTTGTAGCTGCTGAGGTGGTTTAATCAAGCACCTTCTCTCGTTCATTTGTACTGAATAAAAAAGTTATCTGTTCTAATGGTTTACTGATTGCTCAAAATAGGTGACCTTTACGATAGAATGGAATCCCAACACAGCAACACCCCTAACCCTAATAAGTGTAACAGGGCAGAGCCGACCCTGCGCAGATGAGCATCTAATCCACAAAGCAAACGAACCAGGCTGAGCTTTTAGAGCGGTTAACCTCATCTCATGTCACCAACAGATGACTGGACAGAATCCTTAACCGCAACGTATCACACAGCACTGCCTGTTACACCAGCAGAGTTCTTCCTTCAGCAGATTGTAACAAAGTTATTTTAACTATTTTTGTGTGGAGCAGAGAGTAATGAAATGACTAATACTGTTAATGTACATGACTAATACTGTTAATGTATACTGTATGTGAATCATTAGTGTGACTCCAAGTCTTTTGATTGGTTTTGAAATAGTTTAAGGCTGGTTCTGTTTCATTACTTTTTAAAATATACTGCTTTTAGGCATCATCACTTGTTAGAATGGAATGCAAACCCATTTGTCTATCTATCATCTATCATAGCAATTGGATAGTGGCTAATAGGTAGGTAGAATGCAGTCATCATTTCTAAATTGAATTTTAAAGCATTTGCATTTCAGAAATAATACATGGCGACAAGAAGAAATGTGGCCATTAGTGTCGGATGGAAAAGTTTGCCAACGAAAAAAAAAACTTTAGTGGGCTCCATCAATGTAACTACTTCAGACTAGTCATGCCACCTGGTTTCTTAGAAAATAAATAATGTCCATATACAGGGACATTAGAATCTAACCACTGTCATACCAAGTAAATAATAAGTAAAGATAAGTATCACTGCTTGTGGTCAGTTCTAGTCAAAATAAAGGGCACTTAACTGCTGATGAGTGTCCTAACATTCTGGACGTGGAAGTCACAGGGGTCCATGAAGTTTGGTACATGCGGTACATTGATAGGCATGTAGACTGAAGAACTTCCTCACTTCCGAAGTAGAAGTTCCCTTTCGAATATTAGGTGTAGTTCTCATTAACCGGTTTAGCTGTTCCTGCTCTGTAGGGAAACTTTTATTTTAACAGTATACATAAAAGTATGCGAGACAACTGCCATAACAGTGTTGCTAAATTTTTAAAGGACCTACAGCACTTAGTACGGATATTAAAATGCACGGCACCAAATAACTTTTTGAAACTAAACCAGGCAGAAACAACCTTTAAAAGCCTTATCTTTAAACTGTTTTTTTTTTTTTTTTGTTCCATTAAGCAAAGTCCTTTGAAGAATTATCATTAAATTGTATCGTCATTCTCCTTTTCATAACCAGGTGGCAACAATCTGAAAAGAACCCTGTAGCAGAGCAAGAGCTCTGCCTGTAAATAGCGTGGATGTTTTGCTGTGTTTTGGTGGTGGTTGGCAGGGATGGGGTTAATTCCTGTCTCTGCCAAAAAATATGTGAGAAAGTGACTGCTCCCAAACAGGATAATTGATGATAATTGTGAAAAGCCACATCCTATAAACGGAGAGCCCAGAGCTCAATTAGAGAGATGACCAGGGAGCTAGAAACAAAGAGGTTTGCTACTGCAGGAAGAGAAACTAATGTCCCTGTATTTTTTATTTCAAAACCCACCGCGATAGTGCAAGACTTGGGTGAGGGATTTTCTGTTTCGTTTTGTGTTTAAGGCTTTTTGTTTACCCTATTTATTTTGGCTCAGTGAGCTGTGATTTTGCATATAATTTTGATCCTGGAAAAATAAACTTGCCTAGTCTTAAGTCTCCTTTCTGCCTCCTGACCTCCATAGATCACCCAGCCACTCTACCACAAAATCTTTTAAGCTGCAATTATCACATCCAAGTTGTTAGATTCTAAAAGGACTGCTTTTAATGCAAAACAACTAAAAGCAGCATAAAATCAGTTTTTTACTGGTTGTTCAATGTTATGAAAAGGTTGGAGCAGTCCAAACTTTCATGGTCCAAATTGACTTGCAGTGTCAGAAGTCATAATCTGTCATGCAACACATAAGGCCTTTTAATCAGTGTATATGTGAGTCTGATACCAACAAAGGGACCACACATTTTATAAGTTCAGCTCCAGGGAAAACCCTGTATTTAGGCTTCAGTAAATAAGTACATTGCTGTTTGGTATATTGTCTTGTATACAATTTAAAGTTTATCTCAAATTTCTATCTGCCCTTTTTGCAAACAGCCTCCATGATTGAATAGTCACTCTAGTTTTAGCATAAAACTTACTGTACCAGCATTTAAAGTAACCTCTGTATGTAAATAGAGAATTTACAGTACCATTTATAAGAATATTTTATACTGGCATTTTAGTGGCAACTTTTCATGAAAATGTTGATGCAGCAGAGGACCTGCCAGCAGAGGGAGTAGAGACAGAGTTAGAGTCCTGTCCCTGGTGTGGGCCCTCTGCTTACATTAAGGTCAAGCTGCTCAATTTTATTTTGCCAGTTTTGAAAGAAGATATTTCCCTTTTAGTGCCTTATAAATGCTATATATTGTATAGTTAAAGTCTGAAACAGAGTTCAGCACCAGTATACACTTTTTTTTTTTACTTTCATTTGTATTGGAAAACTACTGTGGAAATCACTTAATGGAGATACAAAGTTCAATGATGTTATTAGCATGGTTTTGTGGGGTTACATTTAGATAGATGTGGTTCCCTAAACATAGAGGGTTAAATAGTCCTGTTGAATTGAAAACTAATTTAGGGATGTTTACAGAGAAGCATGTGGATTTGTTTCAGTTTGTCTTCTGCATGTTCAGGTGATACAGAAAAGCATGTGGATTTGTTTCAGTTTGTCTTCTGCATGTTCATACTTGTCTTCATACATGTGAATTTGTGCCAGCTTGTCTTTTATATCTCAGGTTAGGTGTGTAGGACCTGTACTATTTATTGAAATAGTAATTGCATAACAGTTTCCGAATATATTTGGCTGATTTCCAATTTGCTATTGTTTTTGTATACATGTAATTCATTTGTTTGTATCGAAGTAGAGATAGTGTGTGAAATTAAGGGAAAAACACTTCAAAACAGCAGAGCCAGTGCATTGTTCCTGTAGCATTTGTTCACAAGTCATCAACATCTCACTGCTGGATTGCTCAATACTTTTTTGTTCATTTTTTTCTCCATCAGTTTGACCCTATTTCTGAAATGTTGCCTCTCTGCTGCAAACCATTTACCGATCAGAAGACTGAAGATCAACAGGCAACAAGCCAACTGGCTCTTTAAATTTGCTGAAACTAAGCAACAGATTGTACCAAGATATCTAGAAGCAAGAACCAACCTGGGAAGTCACTGCCTGGGCTTGTCAGGCACCACCACCGTAAAAATCATGATCAACCTATTGGTATGATATTGTTGTATCAGTGTAACAAGCATAACATTGTCAAGATCCATTATTATTATTATTATTATTATTATTATTATTATTATTATTATTATTATTATTATTATTATATCACTGTTTTGGAATATTATCCAAGGATGGAAATAAGATTACCATTGCATAGCAGAGTGATCTATTCCTGATTTTACTATGCGTTTAATAAGACACTCCAGAGTGTGTTGCCTATACACTGTGGCTAATCACGCTTGTGGTAAAACCTGGAATGGGAAAAACTGATATAAAATAGGAGTCTTATTTCTAACCAGTTTGGCGTGTTACATTTTGAGAAGCCTTGTTCTTGCCACAGTTAATTCCAGTTTGTATGCACACCAGGGTGATGGCGAACGAACTGCGCTGAGAGAATTATCAGGGTGTTCTGTAGCGTCAGTGGAAGGACACCAGATTCTCCCTCATTGTCTGTCAGGTGGAATCAGTTCAGCGGAGAATGAACTACAGTGGAAAGTGCTGTTCAATGCCGACTCACTCAGGAGGGGGTCTTCCCTTTGATCTCAAACTTGCCAATACCATTAAAAAAAAAAAAAAATAAAAAAATAAAATAATAATAATAATAATAATAATAATAATAATAATAATAAACTTTAACCTTGCTTTACAAACACTGAACAAGCTCATGCTCATGATGCCAGCGACACAAGGTTAATAACCAAGTGCCTTCTGCTATTGCACACCATTTGTAACCATCGTGAAAACAAAAAGCGTCTCTTTAATGCAATGAAATGTTTTATTGTTCAGCTTACTCTTTGGAATGCTGTCTCCTGTTTGCCCCAGCCCAAGTTTGCTGTGGTGTACAACAGTAGAAACATAGCAAATGAATGCACATTTACCCAGGCTCAATTAGATCTTATTTAGCATCACTGTACTGCTCCTGCGTCAACAGCTTATTAGAAAACTGCATATTGCCATGGCAACATCACACCTTTTATGATCACATAATATGTTTCTGTCGTGATCTTAGCAGAAAAGTCCCTCTTGTATATAAATATGACAACATATCTCAAGTGTAAACCAGCTGAAACGTCATGGTTAAACTGTTAATTCTGGATCAGACAGAAACTTGTGGCATACTGTAGACAACAAATCTCTACATGTTAAATGCGCTGGTTTAGAAGAAATGTCAGTTTCATAGCCTTTCATGCTAGTCTGTGTTGATTTTTAAACCTCATCTATAGACATTGTTGTTGTTTAGATTCAGATGAACCATCACTGATAACCTGCTGGTTTCAGTTTTTCTTCCTTATCTTTGAAAGCTCATCATGTTTCAGGGGAATGGAAACAAATGGAATCATTATTTAAATGTGAATAAAGCTGGTTTGCAACCAACACGATTATTTTATAAAATAAAAAAAAGCAGAAGTGAGGTGTGTACCACAATGACACAGATAAAGATATGTTTGATAGCCAGACGTTTACCACAGGCATCTGCCTTGCAGATTAATAAGATTTAAGCCTACTGAGGTTTCTACAGTAAGGCTTTTGTCTGGTGCAGTTTTTGTTGATCTCTTGCTTAGATTCCAAGCATTGTCTCAGCTTTCGCCACTGCAGATTCAAAAGCAAAACAAAAGAACAGGCAAACAGTAGAATGTGCAAGAACAAAGATCTTTCTATTTTAAAGGCATGTAAAATACAAGTCGTCTTTGACAAAGCACATATTGGATATTGCCCTTCAATTTGTAAACTGTGTTCTCGATGGTGTATTTCGTAGCAGCAGTGAAGTAAAACAATAAGTTGAAAAAAAGTACAAAATCAATGCCATATAGAGAACCCATTAAGAAGATGTTCCATCTATAGGGTGAATTAGAATAGGGCTGAATTACACTTTTATAATGCCGTTTATACTACAAGCTGTGCGAGGTTCCGGGGGCTGGGACAAATGTCCTATTGATCTTAATCAATCAGTCAGTTCAATCCACTTGCGTTTTAAGCACCCTCCACTTTACAGAGCCACTTTTTAAATCCCAATTCAAAATCATTTAGATTAAAAAAAATCCTCTATTCAAGAAAAGTCTGGAAGGCAGGCAGTCAAAACTGAAATAATGTTTTTTGAAAAAATTTTATTGACTGATTAAATTGTGAAAGAATAACCAGGAATTGAAAGACCCACTTAAAGAATGAGTAGCGGGGTTCTGAAGAATATAACGTTATATGTTCCCTTGTGTTGCTTTAACTGTTTAAATAATGTACCTGTCTTTTTTCTTTGCATTAATATCCTGACGACTTTTTACTCTTTAAAGTCTGTTTCAAAGCTATTTTCAAAATGGCTGCTCTAGTGCACTAATAGTGTAAGGATCATTGCAGACATTGTCAAACAGGTAACACAGTAATAACGATCCATCATGAAGTGGTACAGAACAGAAACGTCAGAGCACTTTTTTTTTTCTTTTAATGTATCGCTCTCCCTGCATTGATTTAGAGGACAGATCTCAAACCCCAGTGCACTTGAGTGGCCATTTTGGAAAGAGCTTTGAAACAGACTTTAGTTATAAGTGTAAAAAGCTGTCAGGCTGTTCATAATGAATAGAATGATTACAGGTACGTTATTTAAACAGTTATATCAGCACATTGGGACGTGTAACGCTACATTCTTCAGAACCCTGCTTCTTACTCTTGAACACCAGAACAAACAAATATGTCAAATTAATTTCATATTACTGCATCCTAAAAAAAAGGATACTTTCGACACGCTAAATGCATGTCAGGGTAGTAAAATACAATATGCCAATGTTCTGTGCATACATAATCAAGCTACCAACCAATTAGCTACTACTATAACTGCCTCCTAAAGGTTATTTCACTAGTGAAAATTCATTCCTGACACAGGTGTTGGGTGCAAACTGCCTTCACAAGCCAACTGTCGCTCTACGGTCCCTGCTGACAACGCTCTCCAGCCTGGCAGTTAATACGCGTAGGGTTGGAATCGTGCCCAGTGTGAGCAGTTCACTGGTTCCACTGAACTAATGAGACTGGACAATGACTTGCATGGCATTAGGCTGTCATACTGACAAAGCATTAAATCTACCATAGCAATCAATAACAAGAGCTTCAAGGGGGACTTAGATTAACCCTGGAGAAATTACAGGGGCACTGAGTAAAATGACAGACGCTTTAAATTAGTATGTAAAACAAATTGTATGTTTCAGAAAGTTAGAATGCACTTTTGTGTTTTGTGTATAAAATACCATGGTATAACATCCACATGCCCTAATATTGTAATACAAACAAAACAAACAAACAAACAAACAAATCGTCTGAAACCATTGGTAATCATACTCTTGTTTATATATAGGCTTTTGGTATTTTTTTATTTTATTTTATTTTATTATTATTAATTATTTAAAATTTTAAAACACTTTGTGTGAACCCTGTAGAATTCAAGATATTACCCTGGCAAAACTTTGAAAAAAACATTATGCAGCTGAAAATAGATAGATAGAAAATCAGTGCTTGGAAATTCTGGCCTGTGATTGGTAAAAACCTCATCATAGGAGCAAAAATAAATATTGCCCTAACATCCTTACACCACACCCGACAATAGTCTCCCTCTGATATGTGATTGGTTCACACCACTGTCAGTCATGCCCCTTTTCAAAGGAATGATCTTCGCCTCCACTCACAACAAGAGAAAATGGTTGAATGTGAAAAAACTGCTGAACAGCGATTCTGCGACTTAACAGAAAATGAAGTACAAAACATACTCCTAAAGAAAGATACTCCAAATACTAAAATGGTGATTAAAATATAATTGTCACTGTTTTCTGACTCAAACAAATTCAACTCCACGATGTAAACAAATATGATGCCTTCGGGCATTATAGCCCCCTGTTGGTAACAATAAGATTCCACTATGGCCATGCTCTCCAGTCCATATTTACTATATACTGTATCATTTATTTGCATTTATATGAATTACAATACTGGACATTAAAATAGTGTGTTATCTTTTCATTAAATTAGCCTGTTATGAGTCAATATCTTTTATAGCACTTGACATAATCTAATAACATTACTTTCAAACAGTTCTGCCAATTAAACCAGGATTCTGCCTGGCAGACAGCTGTGGAGCTTAATGTTTCCTGGTAGTAATGAGTGTGTGCAGAAACAGAATGGCTCTCAGGGGAATTGCTACCATACACATAATTCCCAAAAGCCACAGTCATTAATTAATTAATTAACTCGTTATTATACATTAGTTCAATCAGTCGTTCACTCATTCAAAAGTATTGCACTCTAATTGAAACATATCTTATACACCCATTTATACCATTATGGACGTAAAGGATATAGAGCTAATGAAACAATTCTAGTAAATAATAAGCCTATTTAATATGTATTACCTTCACATTGCCTTTTTTTGCAGCAATTGGAGAAGATAAATACACCCAAGCGTTGCTGTACATATGTCAGTTCTATAAGTCTGTTCTGAAGGAAACAACTTTTCAGAATGTCTGTTTTTTTTTTTTTTTTATGTTTGTTCTAATTTCTTGAGAGTATTATGTGCGTACCGGTATATTCAAATACAGGTTTATCACAGTGAGTGCATCTTTCAAACAGGAACATGTGAGATAAGTAGATACACCTCAGGTAGGATTCTCTGGAATTGTGAGCGCTCTGTTGATTAATATAATTGAGGTGGATGGCTGGCTTTGAAATGGGTGTGCAAGGTCTATTGGTGGATGGAAGCTGAAACAAATCCAGGCTTGAAATAAAATAATTTGAACAACTTATCTACCAGATTCGTGTCTCAAGTTATAATTTGAGACATGAATGATTCAAAACAACAATCTGTTTAGAAATCTGTTATGTGTATTCTTCAGTTCGGTTCCTAAAACCCACATAACAGGGGAAGTGGTACGTGTGTGGATTGTCACTGAATAATAATGAGGCAGACTGTGAAGCTGAGACCCTCACTGTAATATTTAAATACATACGATTGTGGTTGTTATTCTACTGCCGATAAAGCCGTGGGCTATGTATCCTGCATGCTGTTGAGCAAGCGTATTTGACAAATAATAATAATCTTTATATAGCGCCTTTCATAGTGGACCACCATCACAAAGCGCCTTACAAGATACAAGACTCAGGTGTGTGAACTATGCATCAGCTGCAGAGTCACTTACAACAATGCTTCATCCGAAAGACAGAGCACAAGGTGATTAAGTCACTTGCTCAGGGTTATACAACGAGTCAGTGGCTGAGCTGGGATTTGATTTCTTTAACCAATGGACCACACAGCCTCCACAAAAACGTGTAAAGGAGAGGAAGCATGTTCAATGTAAAATATTTGAATGTTTATTATACATGGAATGCATGTATAAAATCATTCCAGGTGTAATTGTTTATTGAATACTTGATCCTGTTACGAGTAGGCGGGGCTGAGGCTTATTTACTGCCTTATCTACCTGTGCATTGTCATTCGTGATCTTGTCTTTGTGAACGTCAGTCATTTTGTGTATAACCTGTTAGTCTATGAGAATCAGTTGTCATATGTGTGAAGTATCCAGTGCCACAATAAATTTCTATGCCTGTGAACACTACCAAGTTGATGTTTCCTGCTTTCTTAAAACCTCTGTGGTCCTGAGGTGAAAAATTTGATTGCGGTTCGGGGGTAAGCTCGGACCATCACCCTGATACACAGACACAGCATTGGGTGTGGCGATGCGGCACAGGCGTGCAGATTCACTAAACACACACACACATGTGCTGCCACTAGGGTACTAGCAATGGTAGCCCTAGTGTCAGATTTAATAAAGAAAACAAAGCTAAAAATAAAAGTTTGCCACACAAGGCTGAACGCTGGTTTCATTAAAAGAAAAGTCCTGTTCCAGGAGCCTACTACACTACGACAACCCACTCTATACTGTTTAGGATCAACATCCCTTAAACTAACCTACTGCTGCTGCTCCTGAAGGCTGACTACGGGTCCTGGCTGAGAAGCCTTCACAGGCACCTTCTTGTAGTTGAACCTTCTGTAGTAGTTATCCTTCGGAGTGGACACTCTCCTCCTTGATGTCAACAAAGCGCCTCTCTGGGCAGTCACTTTGAGCCCTCCCTGTCACATCCACAAACAGTGAATTCAATTGTTAGATGTTTTTTTTTAAGACATCAAAAAACAACCTGTAACTCTTTATTTTCAAATTAAACATAAAATGAAATAGGTACTAATACTTCTTTAAATTACTCTACTGGAGGGAGTACATTACAGCAATACACATTGCTACATTTGGTAATCAATGCAATCACCATGGTGATTTAATCAGAATAACATGGGCTGATTTATCCAGATTAAAACAGCATGTGGATAAAACATGCATTTCATTAAACAAAATCTTCCTCAAAAAAGATGCCATTTTGGTTTATTGTTATTATTATTGGTGTTTTTCCGCCTACCGTATATACTTCAAGACTTTTGATGATAAGTCACCAAAGAGGAACAGTCTCTCATGACTGCATATGGGGAATTGAGAGATAAAAGGAAACTGAAAGCAGAACTAATATTTCACAGGGCCCAGTTACATGAAGCAGGATGAAAAGGAGAGTTCTTAGGTGGGGCTGGAGTCTCACCCACAAACTATATACAGAAAATCTTTATTTATAGTGCTTTTGTGGTCACACGTGTGGCTTATGTGTCCTGTCTGACAGTATTTATATGCCCTATGTTGTGAGCCTTGATAATTTAGGGGATTCAAATGGATTTTTAAATAATAATCCCCAAAATGATTGAGTGTTTGAAAGTCTAACAACCAAAAACATTGTCTCTTCTTTAAACCACTAACCCTAACCCTAACCACTGTCTCTTCTCTCCACACATAGGCGAGTTGCAGCCTTTTATACACCTGCATCATTTAATACTTAATTAATTATTTTCCATTTCCTGCCAAATTCTCAAACGGAAATAAAATATTTTAAACAAGTTAAGATACCGTACACAGTTAACAACTAACACTATTTAACCTTTATAATACTTAAATATGAAGATAAACATAACACTGTCTGCAATTGATGTTGTTGGTGGAATAATTATGCACATTTCTACTGCAGAATATGGGAGTGAATTAAAACAGATACCGGTATAAAATAAGTTAGAGTATTAACACAAAAGAAATCACAAAAATAAACACTGTTTACAAATAAGGAGTTTTCACCACGTCACAATGTGACACAAAAAAGGTGAACATTTTCAATGCCTGACAGTTAATTTAGAAAATCTCCAATAGATTATTTGAAGTCTCAGGCACACTGAAACTGGCATGCAAAGTGGATTCTGAGAAGATGGCGATGAAAGCACAATTTAATTTCAGTAAAATTACTAGGCAATAGAAGAATGAACTACAGTCATTCTGAATATGACTATAATCCCTATGATTTCTTCTAGGAGTATGTGTGATTAACACACTATTTCAGAATAAAAAAACATAAGAAACATAAGAATGTTTACAAATGAGAGGAGGCCATTCAGCCTGTCTTGCTCTTTCGCGTGTTAGTAGCGTATTGATCCCAGAATCTCATCAAGCAGCTTCTTGAAGGATCCAATGTGCCAGCTTCAACAACAGGAACCAACAATTACTGGGGAGTTGGTTCCTGACTCCCACATGTCTGCCTTGCTTTCGAAACAAATGTATCCTGACAGAAAAGACGCATCTTTAGAAATTACAGGCCAGCAAACAATATTATTACATTCCGTCACTGTCTTGCATTCGGCAGTTTTGTAATGTTAGTACAGACATCCTGGTACACACTTTTAACATTTAGAAATATTAATTTTACTAAATATCAAGTTAAACGACTACATGATTCATTTTAAGACATATTGCTTCACGGAAGTAAGCTTTGTAACGCCAGCATTGTATATCATTACATCCTATGTTATTGTAGCATAATTCCACAGAAAATAAATAATAAAATACATTCAGTTCAGTTCAACACACACTTTTACAATACTATCATTTTTTGCTGAGCATTTCTTAATGTGGATGTTTTCAAGCAGATACATGAGTCGTGTCCTCATGGATATTAATCCAAATGAAACTGACCTCTATTTTCGATTAATCTCTGTATCTGGCTGGTAGGTGGCATTGAGCTCTCCCTGCAGATCTTCTTAAACCCATCCCATCATCTCATGTGGAGTGGAACCATCTCAGTGGCTTTAAGATAACCACATATTTTGTTATGTTCCATTCAGTACCTTGCAAGCACCGTGCAATACAATGTAATAAATTTGCAAAATCTCATGAAAGGGAATCCAGTGACAAAGGAGCAATAAATGACTCATCAATTGCTTACAAGACAGAAAACACAGTGCATAAAAGCTGTGAAAACTGTCTGTTCTATCTGGTTAAAACCCTTACCCCCATAGCTCGATGACAGCCCATTAAATGACCCCATGCTGTGCATATTGTACACTTGGTAGTGCTAGTTGCATATCCCCATCAGTTGTCCAAAGCTACATTCAAATAGTCTGCTATTGCAACACTTTGAGAGTAGTTTCTGAGCAAGACTATATATTTGCAACAAACCTATTTTCAAAGCAAGAGGAAGGCCTCCATCAATTACTAGAGGATGTGGATTGTTTTTTTAATCTGTGCAGAATAAATGGTTTTCAGAGATAAATCCTGATTACAGAGGTGAGACTATCTACCCTTACACGATCTGTTTTAAATGGCGTACTGATATCAAAATAGAGTTGTGCAGGTTAAGCCTACCATGAGAGACTCATTCTGCAGCAATTTATAAATGTCCAAAGTCCCCCAAGAAACTGTGGGTGGGTCTTAGAAAAGTACAGCAATTGTTTCTGTGACACTGATCACTGGGGAACACTAATACATGTGAGAGCTGGTATTCAAGGTCTTTCTGAATGCTTGTAATGAAAGAATGTTAATAACATATTTTTTTTTCTAAGTTTACTTATCAGTATTCATTATATACAAAGTTTTTTTTTTTTTCTGTACAGATTGATCATGTACTGTACATGAACATATTCATATTTCTATCACAACTGGACTTAGACATCCTTCAATACTAAAGCTTAATTATTTATTATGATATTTCACAAATTAGTACAACTTGTAAGTGTAATTTTATATTTTAATTATACCAGTTTTTATACCAATTTCATGTGCAGCACATTAGAATGGGCACAGCAAATTTTTAGACATGAGAAAAATAACTTGTAAACTTACAGTATGTTGGCACTTGGAAAAATATACACAAATCAAATATGGATTTAGAAGTGTTCAGATTTACTTAATAGCAAATGTACAGGGCAAGGAATGAAATATGCAAAAGACACAGCGTGTCAACAATAAGCATGAATTTCATACCTCAACGATAAAAGATGGTGCTCAGGTACACAACGCGTATCTTGAGAAGATCTGTAATATAGAAAGAGTGTGGATGTCTGGACTCCATCTGTCTTTGGAAACCAGTACTGTTATTATAACAATAACGACTGACAGATACCTCTCAGTAGAATAAAACAACAAGGCTGTGAGCAACATTTATTTCAATTGTTGCCTGTGCTGCTTATTCTTATTCTTTGAATTTTTTTTCTGCTTATTTTAAGGCTGACAGCCCCAAGAGCACTATGAAATCCAGCTCTAAAGTAACACTATCTGTCAATAGCAGCTAAAGATCTACAGCCTCATTTAACACACAATTCAATTAAATGTGCCACATCTGTATTCTAGCACTGGTATTACCAAAGAGCAATTACAGCTTGAATGCAGCCAGCACTATACTAAAACACAGCAGCAACATAATGTTTTCTATTCATTCTGCCAATTGAGCTCTTATATTCATTTACAAGCTAACACTTCCATTGACAAAATGAGTTGCAGGAAGCTACAGTGTATTGCCGGTAGTTAGTTATACCAATGGGTCACTGGTATACCTGATCTGGTCACACCTTGGGTTAAGGATCTATTTATAAACATGATTACAGGTTTTGACAAATGTTAATAATAAATATGTTTATTAGCATAATATATTACAAGTCTAAGGCTTCATGTCAAGTTATGCGGTAAATATAAGATTTATTATAAATGCCATACTTACATTTTCTTGGAATTGAATGCCCAGATTTCATCATCAATCATACATACTGTAGGAGGTTTCTTTTTGTTCTGTAAATTAGAATCCATTTGGACTTAAGAAATATCTATGTACACTTATAAATGACAATTCCAGCATTTCATTAAATGAACGGAGGGATTGTATCAATCCAACTCTTTGTAGTGGTTCTGTAGGTGCATGCAATGCACTCAACCCTAACACATGCAGGTGTAATATATTCATAGATAGCTTACAACACACACATCTTAAAAACTGAAGAAAAACTAAAAGAAAAAATATGAGCAGTCACTACAAAACATGCAAGAGTAAGGCATTACTTATATTTAAATTCTTCATCACTCTGCAAGATCCTTTATTTAATGCTTGCCTCCTTTTAAAAAACACATGATTAAAATGAATTGTACTTTACATATCATTTCGGCAGTATAGGACCAAGGACCAGTACAATAAGTTGGTTTCAGGTTTATTTAATTGGATCCATTGGTGAATCCTACTTGCTGTTGAAAAAGAATCATTCTTGCTGTACCGTACAAGCAGTAAATGGTAATGCGTACCAATATCCTCATTTTAAAAATAGCTCTGGAAATTCTGTCTAAATTCGTCTTCATCTTTACCCCCTTCTTGTCCTTGATTCATACTTTCACTGATTCGGATTATTCAACTAGTCTTTTCTTACAGTTTAATTCAAAGATGAGCACAATAGATACAATCAAAGATTTCTCTCGATGTCAGTAAAGACAACATACACAATAAACTTCTTATGAAAAAGGGAGTTTTAAGTAAAGTTTTAAACATGCACAACACAGCTACTGGGGACTCTCATTGGGGCTATGTAAAACCTCCATGTCAATTTGTATGAAGAGCAATCTGCAGATCAAAGGGAGTTGAGGAACAGGAAGAATGGCGGCAGAGTTTTCTGCAACATTGTTTACAAATCAGCAGAGTCTCAAGCAATTCAGATAATGGAGTCCCACAGCCCTGATTAAACAGTGCAGTTCCATTTGTACTATTTACCAGCTTCGTTTCAACAAATAGAAGAATATGTTTCTGAGTAACACTTACTGTAAAGTCCCTTATATCTGCGGCCTCTATTTTTAACCATTTGCAAGAATTTCAAGTCAAAATTAGAAACATTTTAGCAAAATAGTTCTGCATAACACAAGGTATTGCACAATTACGATGAATTCTTTGTTGAAAACATTGGGCCACCCCTTCCTTAGTACACCCAATGTTCACTGTCAAAAACCAATGGGGCAAGGGTTGAACAAGAAACAATTATTATTTTAACAGTTTTATATATTATTATTCAAAAAAAGTAACCTTAATTCTGAGATAACTTTTTTACTGAGATGAGTATTTAAGATAACTTTCAAGAACCACTGTTACCAACCTTTTATGAATGATTGGTTTGTTTTTTAAGAGGTTTAGTTTCTCTTTTATTCAACAATCAGCACTTAACAATCTTAAGATATTAATCCTATCATCTGTTAACAAAAGTTCTGCTTTCTCTCCTAATTTGATGTGGTACTGGATCTTCCTGCTCTGAATAATTAGACATTTAAGTTCTTTAGAGGTATTGACCTAAACACAATGTATATATATATATATATATATATATATATATATATATATATATATATATATATATATATATATATATATATATAATGCAAGAAATACAAAAATGAAACTTTTCTCGGAAGTTAATATAAAAGGAGAAGGTCATGAGCCAAGAAAGTTTTTGTGTCAGAAACTACTGAACCAGTAAATGAGTAAATGAACCCTTTTTAAATGAGGTTCTGTGCCAGACCAGTCACTCTGCTCTGACCTGGAGATGCTAAATAAACAAGATTTAGCAGGCAGCAGACCTGCACACATAGTGAGAGGTAAGTAAGCACAGCTGATGTACAGCCAGCATTGAGTGGAAGCTCCAGAACTCTGAATATTATCAACCATGGGCTCCAATCAAAGCTTCTGGAGTTCGATAGCACTGGGTGTCTCCTTGAGCTGGCCAGCGTGACCTCTGGACAGACATCTGATATCATCAAAGGGAGAATTTGAAGGGTTTGTAAATGATACTGCATACAACATCTCAAAGGCTGTGCCTTTTTGTGCTGTCTGTTCCATCAGTCCTGCTATTTTATAGCTGTCATCACTGATATTCAAATGAATATGCATATTTTGTGATAGGGCTCTATTTACAATGCTTTAATTCAGGGCTTTTTAAAAGTCTGTTTTGATCAGTTTTATATTCAAAATAGTCATTTAGTGTTGTTAATGAAACCATCAATAGCCCAGAGCAGTTTCAGAAATATTAAACTTCCTAAAAACATGCTTTAAATAACTGTACAGAGGGTATGCAAACATCCTTTAAACTCGTGGGTTGAGGCATTGTGAATATAACCCCTTAATCTATTTCTTTGTTTAAAGCTTTAGAAATGTATGGCAACTGTAAATGGTGCCCATTGCTGCAGAAACAAATACAGCATTCCTGTGCATTCAAGTGTGGAACTGCAGCACTGAGAAAAACAGGTTGGTTCAGCATTGAGGACCAGTTTCTTGTAACACAATACCTGTTGTTTGATTTTTTTTTTTAACCCTCTTATTTTTGTTCTGGTGTTATTACATATTATTGCAATTTGTTTTATGAACAAATACAAATTTAAAAAAAATATGTAAACTAAATAGAACATGCAGTTACATTTAAATGCGTATTATGTGTTTCATATTTATGCTTTTCAAATACAGCACTAAAATATAGTTTTAAAAAAATATCCTGCATACCCACTGTTTTAAAATAATGGAAAATGTTACAATAGCAAAAATATATGTTCTATTATAAATCCATCTCTGATCAGCATTGCAATGAAAATTGAGAAATGTTTTTGTTTCTTCTTCTATAAGATAACTACGATAACATCTATGATAACATTTAGACTATACTTCAAGCACCTGCAGTTTGCAACAATAACCATGTTGTGAAGAATAGATATAGATTCATTCTTTGAAATATTGATTATATTTTATTCCAAAAATTCCATTGACACATGAAAATTTGTCTTTTAAATATATACTCAAAGCTAAAGCTATCTTAGATCACATGCAATCAAGCGTAAAATAGGACATATTAAATATATAACTGCCAGTGGCTATAACATAATAATATGGCATATTCATTTTCAATATTGAATTTAATCTACCAGGACCTTGCATTTCATTAAGAGCCTGCTGTTACTTGTCAAATTGAGCTGAGCGGATTTGACTGTCGTCAGACCGTGGGTGGCATCACTATTGAGCTTTTGTTTATGATTCAGTCTTGATTTATCTGATATAACTCTTTGATATTTCACCTGGGACCTCAATTAAAATATTCCGTCTTGTCCATAATTCTGCTTCCCTATTCAGACTCAACTTTAACGACCCTAAGATCCTACAACTGCAATTGTGTCACCATGGGTACTCATCATAAAAACCTTTCTGAGTTACTCTTTCCCTGGCTTGTATTCTTCCTATGAATAGAATAAAATGAAAAAAAATTCTTCATAATTATTTCACAATTTCAAGTTTTGAAGTGATACATTTTCATTATACTAGTAGCCACGTTGCAGGAAATTAAAAGTAATTATAAAAAGGGGAATATAGGGGAACAGGGGTTTGATGGTTAGGACCTGATTTAGGCAGGAACATAGATTAGCACCCAGTTAAATTATAAAATCTTAAATCGATAGACAATTAAAGGAGATTAATAGTAAAGGGAAATAAACTTGCCTCAACTTGTCTTAATCCTTTACTGATTGCCCATGCAATACCTTCATCATAAGATTAACTATACTTTGTAGTAATTGTTTGTTAGAATATGGAACATGTTTTTATCTTTTTTCTAATCATGTTGAAACTGTTATTTTGGTATCTTGTGTTGCCAAGACTAAGTATTGTTGAACCAAGCAGCCAGTGACTGGATTGTGTGCATTGTGGTTCCTGAATACTATACAGAAAAGAGACTGTCTGCCAGCAAGTTGAGTAAGTAAGGCAAGTTTAGTAGTGTAAACGTCTAACAATCACAAAGCAAAAGCATTTAAGACAGTTACATCTTGTGCAATGAAGAACACAAAGACAATGGATTCTATTGCCACCACAGGTCCTGTTACTGCTGTTACACTGCGCTAACACAAATTTCAAATTGACCATCAATATGCAACTTACATAGAAGAAAGAATATGTTGTATGTGTGTATATCTGCTTGTCGAACTCAAGTTTTAAACCACAATAGCCTACACTTTTTAAAATGTAATTTTCACTTGGCATTATTAATATTACTTTCTTTCGGCCATTTGTAGATATCATATTGCGTGTTATACTCAGATATGCCCGCCTGTTTTGTTAAACAGGAATAATCCTTATATTGCATTATTCTGTTCTAAATTATTCATATTATTGAATGGCTTAGTTTGTTCGTAAAATGTAACTAGTTCATATACTGCTTTTCTAGTATAAAATATGCCAGGAGTGATAAAACTGATTTAGAGCAAGTGAAGAACCAGTGATAGAGAGAAAAAAAAGGATTCTCTACATTTCAATATGAGGGCACCATATGTTTGCAACACCATCATTTATGAATATGCAAACATAGAGCAGATCGGTATAAAATGTAGTTTATCAGGATATGAGTTTTTTTTTTTCCCCCAAGTATAAGTCACTGAAAAAAAAAACATATTGATGCAATAGGGTCATTATATTATATATGTTTTTACTTTCTGGAAAAATGTTCTAATGCCTAATATACACTTGACAAAACTAATAAGCTAAACGTCCCGTTTGATTTTTAGTCTTGGTGCAGAGTTATGCCTTGCATTCTTATGCATCTGAATCTAATGTGGCTAACTGGCTGCTGAAACTAGTCATTGTGTAACCCCCCCCCCCACCAGACTCACAGGATGCCTCAGGCTGAACAAACCCATGACTGGCCTGAAAAAAAAAAAAAAAAAAAAATGTCATCATTCACTGCCTGCTCTGCATCACCCACCCCACCGTGCAGAAAATCTGCAGAGATCAGCATTTAGTTTATCTACTCCACTCCACTGCCCAGCCCTTGTCTCTGCCATGCCTCCCAGCATTCCTTCCAGAACACATCCCACAGGACGAGGTTATTTCCAAGTGCAGGATTTCAAAACACTTCACTGCGGGCAGCTGAGAAACATTTCAGGCTTTGCCGGTTCACATAGTACTGTCCACTTCCTGCCATGTGTGTGGGTGAGCGTCTGTGAGCATGTTTGTGTGGATGAGGATAGGGATCCCTCACAAAGGCTTTATGAAACATGATATGTATCGATACAGTAAATTAATAATTCTTGTCACTCTTTTTCCACCCGAAGCAAGTATTGCAGCATTGGATACAGCATTTACAAAATTAAATGTAAGCTGGCTGTTTTCATGACATCCCGTGTTAAGATAATTACTGACACCATTACATTCAGAGTATGTTAGTAGATTCAAAGTATTTGGCTTCAGGCCAACTTGAAGTGATGTTGGCTAATCTAAGATGCAGCTGGTATAAAAAGAGCAAAAGCAAGTCTGGGGTGTTGGCTTAAAAGGGTCCTGAAGCTTATAATTTAACCAGAGCTAAGACCTTTAAGAGAAGTAAAGAAGGGAGCATTTAAAAACTGATTCTGTCATTCTTTGAGACATATTGTTAGTCAGTGAATGTTGTTGTTATAGTGCAATCTTTTAACATCTGTTTACATTCATTAGCAACGCCAGGGTCACTAATTCAGTGCTAACTTCCTAATTCAGGAATGATTGTCAAAAATTGAGCTTCAAAAAGTGAAAGAGAACATCGGTGTTGTACAAATCATAAATGAACTAATAAGACATTCCATTCTGTTTGTTAATTGTGTTTACAGCATTACGTTGATTTCCCAAATGCTCATACCAGGTTTGTATTTTTTTTTACCCTATTTTCAGCAGTGTCTGCAAAAGTGTATCAAACTAAAACAAAAAGGTTTTTGCACACAAACCGCTGTTCTAACATTAAAAAGAATGACGGTGCTCATAATAAGCAAATGCTTTCAAGGCGTCATTCCAGCACTGAATCCATAATATAGGCTTTAGACTGCTGAGACCACAGAGAATTACTGTGCACTGCCTAATGTGACTTCTTCATGTAATTGTCTGTACTACATATGATAAGCATGTAGTTGGCGTTGCGTTTTGGCAAGGGTTACATTTGCAAAAAATGTCTAATGAATCAATGATAAATTCAAACAAAGCAAAGAAATTGACTTTGTTTCCCAGGACAAGTGGAGGGCTGAGATGACGTTAAGAAACAATGAAAGCCTGACGATGCATTTTGTGTTGTAATCCACTGTTTATGTTTGGCACCTCTAAAGAGCTAGGGTTCAACAAGGTTTAGTGTTGAAAGAATCACTGGGGATAACATTCAAGCGCTAAGTACAATTCCAGGCACATTGTAAAGGTGATAAACACACATACTGTGCCTTCAATACCAGAGGCAATGTTGCAACCAAAGATCTATCCTGCAATGAAGTGAAACTTGTTTTTTTATCTCTGCACAGGCAAATCTGTACTTTACACTGGAGGGCTTTTAAAGCTGTAAAGAACAAATATGATGAGAATTACATGTAAAATAAACACCATAAATATGAGAACGCAAAGTAAAAATCTGTTGTTAATTAGCTTGTGGCCTGTATCCTACCAGCAGAGAAACATATGGAAATGATAAATATGGGATCGGTTTTTCTGAGCTTGTTTGCCCTTTCAGAAGCTTAAAATAACACAGACCTGGGAAAGTTTATTCTTTGAAATCTTCTTACTGTAGAGTATGTGAGGAGACTAGTGGTATAGTGTGGCTGCGTGAAATTCACCCATGCATATTTTTTAAGACTACTAAACATTCCAGCTGGGCACTGGTTGACAGTGCCCTTTCGTTAAAGTCATGATGCAAGATTTGCTGGTAAACCTTTTAGAATTATTAGGTTAGGATTGGGACTAGGTTTAGGGTAATAAAATAAAGTAAAACAGAAAAACTAGTAACTATTGCTCGGATGACAAAAAAGTGATACAAAAGTGTAGCGTTTACTATGCAATTTTCTATCTCGGGGGAAGGCAGGTTGACTTGCATTGGGCTACACAAATTTAGAATATGTCTAACGTGTATAACACATGAATATTTAGGAATCAGTTTAATATTGAGTTTATATTGTGTTCAACAACTTCACCCCTTGTCATTTTAAGCTAAAGCATTTTTCCAGTATTTATTTCTGTCTAAACTGAAAAGGGCAACACCACTTTCACTACCATACCAAGCAATTTAAGCATTTACATTGAAGATGTATGAGAATGAATTTACTATTGTAGCCATGAGTTGTAAAATATTATAAATATTCATTGTTAAGAAAGTTGTTTCATTAATTAGAAAACTTTTAAAAATATTTTCTAAATTATAGTGTTGGCCCATAACTCCTGTCGTGGGTATTAAAAAATTATAATAATAAAATAAAAATAAATATCTGTGATGTATAGTACCGTATATAAAAAATAAACAATTGTAAAATACCATTTTATATAAGAGTGAGTGAAACTTATGACAGAAGGAAAAATGACTATTAGTGGTAATAACTGGTTGTCGACATCATACCTATGAACTTAATTCTTAAGATAAAGATAAAGGATGGGTTTTGTTCACACAACAGTTAACCTGTCTCTCTGCACTCTGTGGCTGGCTAGCAGTTAGAGCCTGAGTGTGACTCAAATACAATGCATTGTGACTCACACGTTGACTAACTGGAGAATACACAAAACAGTCATTTGTACACTGCAAGTGATACAAGACAAATCTGACAATAACACAAAGTGATTATTCCCCTAGGTGGACAAGCCCCCACTCCAGGCTTCTCAGACCTCTGAAGGTGTTGACACGTGGGGCTGTGGAGAGGTGGGGGTTTTCTGGGGTCCACACTTCTTCCTTTTTCCCGGAGGCAGCTGCTTATTTAGGGGTGAGACGATACAACTATCACACCATCTGCTTCAACGTCTCTTTTAACAACAGGCACCTTTTTTTGGCCTGTAGTCCAGTCTTAGACAAGGCCTGCTTCTTAACCCCAATCTGCCTTGTCAATGCCTCCCTGTGATTCGACGGCACAGATTAAACCTTAGCGAATGAAATTATGTATTCAGTTGTCATCCTGTCATTTTTAAGTCAATGCTATTATGTGGGAGAATGTGTAACCCCATCCCTTTGCACATATAGACTTTTACATGATGTGCTTACTTAATAGTAGTCGCCCACACACACACACACACTGCAGCAAAAGCTGAGTAAATATTGTGCAATCAATTCAATGGACAATGCAATAATTAAAAGTGCCTGTTATGAAAGGGATCACAGTTTAAGGCAATCAGCAAATATAATGGCCCCACCTTAAATCTGCTGAGCCTCTGCATCAGCTGTCAAACACACTCAGCAAACAGACAGCACCAATAACTTAAGGGTAACATATTGACTTTTGACAAGCAATAGTAGCAAGAGTTTAGCTGCTATCAAGAGAAATTGCACACGCTGCAATATCTACAGCTTCCTTGGTCTCCAGTGTCTGTTCTATAGTTGAGTGAGTATGTGTGTGCATACGTCAGAGGGCTATCATTTCAAAGAGAGTTGTTTCATTTTTGAAGGACCAAAACTCCACCTTATCGTAACCTTTAATTAAAATAGTTTCTTTTTTCTCATTTTGTAAAACTAACAGATTTTGTTGGCCTTTTGACTGTATTTGGACATTTTGAATATCTTGTAACTTGAAGTTTAAGTATCACAATTGTATATCACATTCAGAGGGCTCTATACACAAGCGAAAAGACAAAGGCACATTTACTGAGGGAACAAAATAATTGTACCGGTGTTAAACTAGCAAGAAACAACTAACATGAATGAAGGAGCAGTTCAATTATTATTATTTATCCAATATATAGAGAGGGAGATTCCTGGCTTGCACTGGGATTTCCAAAAATTCTCCTGCATAACCATAATAAATCATCCTCATGACATAATTTCAGATTCTAAGGACTTGCCAGAATGTTTAAAGGTTATCACGCATCTTACAGGGCTTTCCCTGGCAGAGAAAGTTAAATAAGCGTGAACACCCAAAAATTATAGAACAAAGGATGGTCCTGAACTTTAGGAATACAAATGCTGGGAATAACATTGAATTATGGCCTGTCATACTTATGATGGCTTTAAAAAAAAAAAAAAAAAAAAAAAAAACCTAGGTTGGGAAACAAAAGTTGATGTTGAGCTCTCTGATTGGGTAGACAAACAGGAGTAAAATTGATTTTGAAATTGTAGCAGTATCATCAAAGCAAAATAATTATTATTTTATCAGTTTTTTTTTAATGCAAATATCCAGCAAACAGTTATCAGGAATAAACAACGAGGACGACGTCGATATCAGACATAATGTATTATTTTTATTTTACCCCTGATTTTCTCCCTATTAGGAATGTCCAATCATTTTTTTTCCCTCAATGCACCAATTCCCCACACAGCTCAAGAGAACTGTAAGCATCCTCCAATCCCATGACTGAGAAAGCTTCCTCTTTTCCACCCAGGAACTCAAGAGCCCGAGTTACCTCAACCCTGCAGGTGTCCGCTTTGAGCTCACTGGGCGTGATGAGGAGAAACAGTCACTAGCGTTTTTGCCTCTCTAACCCACGGGAGCGCCAAAGTCATTGCGACTCTCCCTTCAGAATCCCCAGCGAAGACCAGTGACTTCACACAGCCAGGACTCTAACCTGGGTTGTATATTCACTGCTAGGCTTACTGTTTTCTAAATATAGGTTATCTTTGACCATTGTTCTTTGACCAACTAGTCTGGTTGCAGACTGGATTGTAGGCTGTATTACAGAAGATAACACATACCCATACACAAATTACCACCATTTTCTGTATATCTCTTGAGAGTGAGCTGAGAAGAAACAATGTTAATGATTTTATTTTTTAATGCAAAAGATAATTAAATCAATGACATAATGAACTGATCCAAAATGCTTTGAAACCAGCATATTTACTTGAAAGGCTTGCTTTTAATGATTGTGGTATTTATTAAATCAATTTTGTTAGTGTCCTAATGAAAGAGAAACTGGCAGGCAGCATGCTTAGAGGCCCATCACATTTTTATTCATGTTCTTTATAGTTTGGCATACAGAGGGTTCAATTGCACTGTGACTGTATATTTTACAGTAGATCAGTTACTGACATGCACACCCAATAATAAAAATATTTACAGGGTTGGCTAAAAATACCGATAAACCCTCAAGGTCGTGTTGTACGAGATTACCAACAACAGACATAATATGGAGGCTTAAATGTGTATAAAGACACTCAGGTCTCAATATAAATGGGGGGCTATGGCTCCTATATAAGGAACTGGTAGAAGGGGCACAGAGAGATGCACTTAGCTTGGGTTTATGTTACAATTGCAATATAACATATAGGTGATCCTTCTTGCAGAAAATCCCATGTAGGTCATAAAACCAGATTTACCAGTCCCCCAAATCCTTTCTTTGAAGTTTTGTTTTAAGCCTATTCATGCCTGCAGAGTGCACTCTCATCAAAGTGTGGTGTATAAAATGCTGTCTTCCCACTAACATGGCAATATTATACTGTATATTTTTGTACTTACTCCGGTGATCTCATGAACCAAAAACTCTTTTTTTTTTTTCTTAATTGATTTTTTTTTACTATCCCCCTAGGCAGTCAAACAGCTGGCATTACCAGGTGACAGCAGAAGAGTCAGCAGACTTCACTGCACTCGTCTCTTAAAGAGCTGTAGACATGACTGGGGATTTCCACCCCTTCCACTAAGAACATCCAGGACTTTCTGAAAAGTCCTGTTCTGCATTTGCTTCATTGTGAGTCACTCACTATATCACCCAGGCTAGAGGTGCTGATTTCAGGAATTCTTTATCTTTAAGGTTATATACCAAGCATTAAAGGATACACACCTTTTTATTGTATTGTGTTACGTGTTCCCATGTGTTGCTACAACTTTCTACATTATGTTTTCTAAACTTTTAAATTGCATTCCCTGCCTAAAGATGGCTTCCCATGTACCTGCATGGACCTCTCAGAACTACATTTCCCATCATCCTCCTGCTCACTGGTAAATCCATCTCAGTTAAATATGTCAGCAGGAGGAGGATGATGGGAAATGTAGTTCTGAGAGATCCGTACAGGTACATGGGAAGCCATCTTGAGGCAGAGAATGCAATTTATAAGTTTAAAATAGTGGTCAAAATGTAAAAAAACAAACAAACAAAAAAATTAAAACAATACACACACGTTACGTAAACAGTTGTAGAAACACATGGGAACATGTAACACAATAAAATAAAAAAAGTCCTTATGTGCCCTTTAAAAAAAAAAAAAAAAAACAAACTAACAGCATTTATAAGATAAGGTACAGTATTAAGGAAATAGGGTATAGCCACAATAAAAAAGAAGCATTATTTGGTTAGTGAGGTACAAAATATATAGTTACAGGTGGGTGGGAAGATGAGACACTATACAATCAGCATTTTAGCAGAGTGTGTATTCACCCATCTGAATAAGTGTT
The DNA here is from genome assembly GCF_017654505.1 of Polyodon spathula. Classification (NCBI taxonomy): domain Eukaryota; kingdom Metazoa; phylum Chordata; class Actinopteri; order Acipenseriformes; family Polyodontidae; genus Polyodon; species Polyodon spathula. The sequence goes on along the minus strand of NC_054547.1, from coordinate 33,908,868 downwards.
TGTTGTCTGTCAAAATGTCCCAATCATTTACATGTAATATCCCATTGCAAAACAAGAATAGCTACTCTAACCCTATTTGGCAAAAGCTGCAATGAAGCTCAAGGTTTACGAGGGATCCGTTGAAACGGTTGCCGGGGTGCTAAAAAGCAAAAAAGGTCAAAGACAGACCCAGGATAATAAAATGAATGGACTTGATAGTGTTTTTATCCAATATCAAAAGCACTTGATAGAAAAATTCAGATGCCATTCATTAAGTTGTGTGAATGGAGTCTTGCATCATAAGACCTTCTGTCTGTAATTCAGCTCTACTGAGCATACAGGGAGGTAACCTTCCTTCAAGATTCAATATCAACCCAGTCAATAAATCTAAAGAGAAAATACCATGGTCACGTTTGATTTACAAGTAAATGTTAATCCAAAGGCCATCAAGGTACATCCCCATTGCTTTTCTAATGGAAATGTGTCCTCAATGCCTGGCCTTTTACACTCCCAAGACAGCATTACATAGCACATTACTTTCAATGGTGTAATTAATGTCCAGACTAAATAGTCTGCATTGTATCATGGGGGGTTGATTTATTTATACGAGGTGTTAGGAACATTAACATTACATAACAAAAGAGCTTGATTGCAGGGAGAACAACATAGTATATGTTGTTCTTCCATGATAGTGGATTTCCACAAATTGCCCTCGACTTTCAATCTCTTCATTTCTGCATAACTTAATAAAGGTTCACTGTAGTAAATAAGATTTTTGTATTTCTGTGAAAGAGCTTCTAATACTCTTGGAATATTACTTATGTTGTTGCAAAGTGCTGTTGATTGCAATAATTGTGCTGAAAATAGAAGTCCTTGCTTTCAGTCTGAGGTAGATCACACACTGTACCATCCTTTCTTATTAATGTAGCTGCCTACACGGTGACAGGAGAAATGCTATTATATTAAGCAGTGAATGAAAAGGTTGTCTAAATTATCATAAAAGTCATACTGCATTGATCAGCCTCAGAACATCTTGTTCTCTCCAGGCTCTTTCAGAACTACAAGAGTATTACTTGAGAATGTAGTGTACATAGGTCTCTGCTTTGATTACACAATGCTTGAAGGGCAACATAAGCCATTGCACACGGCTGGATTTCAAATCGACCACATTCGACATACAGAATTAAATTAAATGAGTGTGTGTATATGTGTGTGTGTGTGTGTATATATATATATATATATATATATATATATATATATATATATATATATATATATATATATATATAAAAAACCTTCATAACATGACGGTATGCAATGTCAGTCAGAGGTGAGTGATTTAGAACATTGTAATGGAGCTGCACCAAGAGACTGAAGACAGTGTTTTTGTCCCCAGTGATTTCAATCCCTCACCTTTTCAAAGACTAGACTAATCAAATAACACATACTGAGCTTCCAAAATAATGATTACTATTTCTCAAGGATTTATACGGTAAACCGAGTGAGACCACAGTTTGAGTCTTTTACAGTGACCTCTAAATCACTGCCAGCTTTTATGCAGTTTTTCGTGGTATAATTGAATTACAGTGACAGCAAGTGTTTTGGGGCAAAATGCCTGGATCTTTGTTGGACATTACAACAGAGCAACAGAAGACAAACATCATATAAATGCATGCTGCAAATGAATCTTATGAAAACTAAAAGCCCATCACTTCACTAACAAATGGGCTGTGTGATACTGGACATTGTCACCAATTGGTACAGTGTATGCACTGTGCTAAGAGAAGAGGACAATAGGACACTGCCTAGGGCTAAAATAAAAACAACCTTTATTAATCTAGAGACGATGGTACCCCTGTGTTCCAGTGTAACGAGAAAGAAACGGGTGGATCAGTGTACTTCTTTACCCAAAGTATTTGCTTAACAAAGACAAAAATAAAAAATAAAAAACATTTTGGGCTCATGTATGTGTGTGTGTGTGTGTGTGTGGTATATATATATATATATATATATATATATATATATATATATGAATCTTGAATATATATTTAAAAAAAAAAAATCTAATTCTGTGTTTTTTTCTAATACATACATACATAAAAGCCACACAGAATGCATAATGGAAAACAGTCCTACAGTTATTAAATGCAGACTGGATTATTTTTCAGCTTCAAAAAATAGAAATATCACAAGGCTGTGAAACTAAGCTACAATAAATGCTATACCAAACAACAAACCGATTAATAAGAATAGCAGTAATCCACTTTTGTTTGTTTTTTTTAATATGGTCAGAGGTTATATTACCTGTGTAGCAGGTGTGGAGCTACAGTATATTCCTGTGAAATCACAGAAAAAATCTCACTACAATTTTAACGTCTACACACGTCAAGACTTCCACAAAAAAAATGTGGCACACCCTAAATGCATGTTACTTACAGACTGAAGGTAGCGTTGCCTATTCTTTATTGTGCTTTTTTACATGCACATGGCTCACAAGGACAGCCATATAATTGCTATAAGAGTAACATGTGTAAAACGACGATATAAATCATGTGTGTGTTTTTGGACATACTGTATGCATCCTAACAGGACTGCCTGTGCAGAAACTAAGCATTCTAAAGGACCAACACAAACAAATTAGTTGAGATAGACAGCAGTTTAAAAAAAAAAAAATCTAGTGTTTATCATTATTTATTTTTTTTTGTCATCTATGAAAATATGCCTTCTGATTGCTTCAAAATATAGGCTAGTCTATATGTTATCAAACCAATGAGATCTTCTCTTGACAATTCAGAAGCATTGTAAAGTACATCTTTAAAAAATACAAGCCTTGCTTTTATATATTATATATATATATATATATATATATATATATATATATATGATATATATAATTATATATATATATATATATATATATATATATATATGCCTGAAGGTACGGGTTCAACATAATAAAACAAAGCACACATACACAATTCCCATTAATAGACATCAAGTTTTGGCTTTTTTTTTTTCTTTTCTTTATTAAAACACAACTTTATTCACACTATAATATGCCTTCTAGCGAAAGCACATGGTTCAGTTTGCTACCTTCATTACCGCCTCCCGAGAGGGAAATCTTTAACACATTAAGCCTGGCTTTAATTTGTACAGTTATCTCAGCTTCCGCCTTTCAATGTCTTCTCTGAGCTTCTGGGAACAGGCTCAGAAATGTTAAGGTAATTTGCAGGTCCAGTCGAGAGTTGAGGCCAATATTACTGCTTACTTTAAATTACAATAAAAACATTTAACATGAATGTATGAGGCTTACAGCTTCTTTCAAATCCGTAGTGGTATCAGGAGAGCTCTTGCAGCTGTATAATTATTTCGTAATTCAGTCAGGGAACTCATGCGATTAGGCACGATAACACTTGTATGCATATTACACGTTCTTGGATAACACATTTAATACATCTTTGGCCTCGCCTCAGGGAACCCCTGCCCATAATTTTTTCCTCTGATAAGTGGAGGGGCTGACTGTAGGAAAGCCACAGGCAGGGGGCAGATAGCTGCCCTCCTCCTTAGACAAAGCTAAAAAACAGGAGGAGGCAGGGAGGTAATGGATCAGGTAAGATTTGAATCCCTTCCCTGATGATCATTGGACAAGAAATTATGTTGTTAGTGATAAGGTATTGCTATTTCGATTGACAGTTATCTGGTTATAAATGCTAAATAAGCATGATTTGATTGACTGATAAAAAGCGAGTTCCCTGCATGAACCATCTCTTGCTTCATTTAAAGCAACAAAAAAACCTCTTCCCAGACAGCTCTTCAGCACAAAAGTATTCATGAATATTAAATCCTCACAACATGAATGAACCTGTTTCCAGAGTATTTGTTCCAGGCTTTGCGTTCTTAATTAGCTTGCTGGTTCTTGACACTTTTATCCTAGGGATAATAATGCTGCTGTGCTGCTGGCATATAAAGTATGCCCAGCTTAATTGCTTCTTTAAATAAAATTGAAATAATGTATTTCCTGGAATTGTTAATGCTGCTAATATCAATGTTGATGGTACCGTTATTCTAACATTAGTTGTGTCCAGTGTAATATGGAATACCGGTATCAGAGATTAAGTTCAGGCTTTTCGACCCATCACAGCACCATTATCCTTGATATTAATGTAAATGTGCATTATATCAGACTCATTGCCACATTTGAAATGCTGACAAAAGAATTGGAAAACGAGCCTATGTGAAAAGTAAAATTATGTAATGCAGTAAATACATGAGGTTAGGGATGCTGCAGAAAAAAACAGTTGCTAACACCACTAATTGTCTAGAAATACTTTATATTCAGAGATAGCACAGTAAAATGTAATGAATTTCAATAGGTTCTTAATCTTAGTCGGCTTCATTGAGCACTCTAACTCAAGAGTATTGCTTTTTTTGTTATTAGAAATCTTATCTGAATAATTTTCTACTCTACCGGTTGTAACTCAGCACCCATGTGTTCATGTTATTTGCAATAAGCTACCGACAGGATAACCAAATGACTTTCTATACATACAAATGCAGGAGATATACAGTACTGAACACCCTTAAACCAAAGATGATGAAGACACAGGATGAGGATGCCGGATGCAATTCATTTCTGGATCTCATGTCACTGGCCTTGAGGAGAATATTGGGATGTGGACAGTAAATATCAATCGAAGAGGATCTAGATAAACAACACCCTGTATTCACTGGCAACACAGTGGATTCATACATTGATACCTGGACTGACAGCTAAACATGGGTCTTCCATGGTAACCAAATCATGGCTGAGCATCACGCTTTATCAAAACGTCAAATCTTATAATATTGTCAAAACCGAATGTGAAACCGAGGGGTACTTAATCACCACACAGCATTCTGCAAACAGAGCCCTGTAACCTGAAAACGCAGTGAAAAAGAAAGAATCTGCACTGTTATTATCTATTATATTATCTGATGTTATTGTTACTATTATCTGAAATCTGACAGGAAGTGTTGAGGTGGCTGATTTCCTGTTGCAGGCTCTGCAGGCCTCTTTTCATGACAATGCATTACAGAATGTATTTGTATCTTTTAAATCTACCCAATATAACACTTAAGTTAAACCTTAAATGACAAGCATTAAGAACTATTGATAGCCTAAAAAAAGTTGCTTCTATTGTTCTCTGTTGTGTTTCTGTGTAGATGAATTACCACGATTTATCGCAGAAAAAGATTTTTCAGACAAAAACAGTTTAAAAGTAGACTTTTTTATTTTACTCCTTTTATTTTCTTTTTTTTTTTTTTTTTTTTTTTTTAGATGTGCATGCAAGTAAAAACTCACATTTAACTTAAATAAACTTCAAAATGTTTTAGAAAAGGGGGCATTGTACAAAAAAAAAAAAAAAAAAAATGTTAATCCCTACTAAATTTTGCATAAATTCTGGCAATGTGGTAAATCGGAGCAAGGCAAAACGTGGTATGATAATTATTTCTAATATTTATCAACTATGTAATTAATGGTGAACACCGATGTGGAGCAATGTTCATTTAGATTATTTCTAAAGAAAATAATAATTACTTCACAATAATGTTAATTGCTCCATACCACTGTTGTCACATTGCACTGTGTAAGTCTCCTCTCATTAATTAACTAATGAGCACTGACACAAAGCGAAATGGGCAGAGATTTGTGACTCATGCCAAAATTAAATCTGATCAGAATGAAAGCTTGGCCAATCAACATGCGGTGATTATACTAACTGCTGAATGAATGCGCATTTGAGAAACGTTGCGCTAGTGGACTGTGTGAGTGGATTGAATGCATCCATACGCCTACATTAAGTGTCAAATGTCTGTGTGAAAAGGGGTAAAGTCTGTTTCTTGGATGGCCTCTGAAATAGGAGGCTGTGACATTGGTAGGGTTCAAGGTTCATTTTCCTTGTACAATACTCACACCTCAACACATTTGTGTACTGAGCATGAATCCTATACGTTAGGCCCTAGCATCTGGAAACCAAAAAGTCAGTTGACTACAAGTTAGCTTCTGAAGTGGTTTATGAGATATGATCTCATTGATTGATGTTGCTTAATTCTTGTATCAACATCAAGATAATAATCTATCCTCATTCAAATTTTGATTTAATCACTTGTTTACGTTCATAGCTACTGCAACAGAATACAAGTTTTGATGTGGGAAATCTGTGACAAGCTGATTTGTTTTACATATTATTATTGCAGGAGGCGATCAACTGTTGCGGTGCAGGGTGATGAAAAAAAAAGCATTTCCTGTTCCATAAAGAAAAACAAGATCCATTTTACAGTTTGGGGTGAAGCTTTGATTGTGGAACAGGTTTTCTTCTGTTCGTATATGAGCTTGTCATTACAACAGCGAGGAGAACGACATTTTCTTTGTTGCGTGTAAGTAAAGCATTGAGAAATTTCAGAGGTATCAAATTCCTGACAAAATCAATGGCAATCACTTCCATGAGATATCAAATATGCCGACAATTTCTTATTTAAATAAAATAGTTCAGCTAAAATTAAGAAAGCAAAAATACCAAAGAGCAAGGTGTTAAGATCCCTGGAGATAAATGCACATTTTTCTTCTTGGTAATGTTGTCTGTTCACTGCATTCTAAACACATACATAATATGAAACTCATTTCATACAAAAAACCTCAAAGCATAAATTAGTGGCACTATAAAGATATTAGCCTGCTGTCTTTAAACAATCTGCCAAAAACCTGACAAACAAAGAAGGTGCGATTTAATTCCTATTATTATATTATATCTATAAACACACCCTGGTGTTAATCACTTTAAAATAGAGGCCACAGAAGGCAGTAACTTACACAAGCTGCTTACCAGTTAAATGACTTGTCTACCTGGATAATGAGGATCTTGGCTGTGTTAATAAAGGGAAAAACAAACAATTGATTGAAAGGAGAACCATAGAAAGGAGAACCAAAATAATATGACTTTCTTCATTTGTTAACACAAATCAATTTAATGAGCACAGTGAAGAGGCACGGCTTTGTCCTCTAATTATAATAAGCGCTGTAAATATGTACTTTCCACTTCATTTAAGGATGCCAGTTTGCAGGTTGATGCTCCCCTTGAGACAATTCCTTCTAATACTGCAGCAACCTACTTCAACTGTTTACGCAGTTAAAAATGAACACCATATTACATTGATAATGGGGGGGGGGGTAAAAAAGTAAAAAGTAAAAAAAAAAAAAAGAAAAAAGAGAAGTTTGATGGAATTGTTTTTCTATTACCTTAAAACAGTCTGTTTTGCTTTTTTAAAAGGGGAACTCCCAAGGGTTCCTTTACATTGTTGCCCACCACCACAATCACACAGGAGCTTCAAATAAAATATCCTTTATCATAACAGTGTTGACCTTTTGAAACCTAATCGGGTTAGACTCCAGTGACGGCCTAACCCTTTCATAAAACAACAGCTTCTGTATTTGCAATGTTGGAGTGGCGTTTGAAGTATGAAGCTGAAAAAAAGAAAAAACAATTATTGTTGCCCTTATTAATAAATTGTGCAAGGTCAGGAAATTATAATTACGCAACACTGTGCACTGCAAAAAGGGTTATTTCAGGCAGGCACAGTGTTCTAAATCTGAAAAAATATTTCAGGACTGTAAAGTAAAATACTGTTGAAACAAAAAAGCAAAAGCCCTTCTGTTAAACAAAAAAAAAAGAAAACAGGACTACAAGGCCACAATCACTATATTATGACACTTCATATATTATGACAGTTTTAGAGGGTGTGAGTCTGAAAGAAAATGGGAAGTTTTGTGAATTTGGCCCTTCATCACTGTTGTGTATTTCACAATCTGACTGCTAAAGATTTTGTTAAAGGCTCTTACTTGCCTTTAACAAACTTCATAGAGCTCAGTGGGTGGCTTTCGCTTTCAGTTCGGGAGGCAAAATCAGAAATGTACCGCTATAGCACCCTAACACAGAGGAAATAGGAGGGAATTTACAAAAACTTTATTTTCTTTTGTTCTCAATAGAGTTGTTTTGTTCTCAATAGAAGTGAACCAATCCAGGTGAAACAGCTTATGAATTCCTGTACTGCTATATATATTGTACTGAGAAAGGGTTATCATTGGATTTATCTGTTTCTTTTAGTATTTCTAAGTAAAGATTTAAAAGGCATGTCTGCCCCATCATAACATGAAGAAGCTAACTAATATTTAAGGACTGGTCAGGGAAAAGACACCTACCATGCATTTTGCAAGGAGTAAATAAAAATTATAATTTGAAATAGGGTAGAATGGATCAGAGGGTTAAAATGTCAATAGAAATGCACAGCACACCCCTGACTGCTGAAGTAAAACAAACTTGATAAGCCTACTTTATCACAGAAGAAAGAAAATAAAGTTCAAACAGTTCCTTGTACAAACTAAATTCCCCCCTAGATTGTTTTCCCCACATCATTTCCAATTCAAGGCGTTCACTTGAGAGAAAGCAGCCTCTAAAAAGCTCTGCAGTGCTTTTTTCATAGTGTTTCTAGTAAAATAAAGGTTTGAGGTGAAGGCAGACTAAAAAAGGAAACACTGCATTGGAAGCTATTCAGGTTGTCATGATAACTGCCCTGCAAATCAAAGCAATTATTATCCCCCCCCCAAACACACACATTGTATATGCAAAGGAAGAACTTGTCACGGTTAACTATATGAAACTCTTCAGTACAGTGGCAGACATCAAAAAGCTGAAACATGGAATGTCTGGTAGAAAAATGAAATGCCACACTTGAATGCAGCTGTATCTTTTTTAAAGATCCTTTTGACCAACCTGTATCCCTGTCTAACTTCTAGAAAATCAAATGCAATGGTACACTTGTATTCTTTTAAAAAAGCAAACCATGCTATGTTTTTATTAACGTGGGTCATTAACATGTACAGAATCAACACATGTCATTGTTGTTTTGTGCTGTATTTCTGTTTCAGTTCGCATCAGTTATCTTATCTTTTCAACCTCTCACTGTTATTTATTTGATCAATTTTCTACAGGATGGAATTATAACTCTGAATGAGGCATACTGTTAAAGCGAACAAAAATACAACTTCAATGATTAAAATTTAAAAACTAAGAAGAAAAGTTTCTGAAACTACCCTTGTGCAAATTAACCGTTTAAAATCTGTGGCTAAAACTGTGAAGAAGACAATTATTAAACATTATAACTTTAAAAAGCATTGCCTGGTTGTGATCAATGTCAGATACGCGCAATGCAAACATATTTTTTCTACATACAATAAAAGATTCTTTATTTTCAAATCGATAGTGCTCTAGGCTTTACACTTTCTCTTCTGAACTTTTTCCTCATTTTAAGCTAGTGACCTTCTGTAGGCATTTCTTGTGGACATTCACTTCATAATCTTCCATGTAGGTGGGGATGATACCACCTACCTTCGGATTCAGTCCTTTAAAATAACTCAAAACCATGTTTTACATATGATTGGATTTGAAATATGGCTTCCTCTTTCGAAATGGAATGCATCAAGTCTGAAATTTTCCTAGAAATGGTACAAGATCGGTTAGTGTGTCAGATGAGAAAAATGTACAGCTGTTGTTTTTTTTTTTTTTTTTTTTAAGACTCCAAACATGTTATGCTGCCTGGACTGTGCTATACTTTATATAAAAAATAAATCACATCAGACAAATTGTCCAACAACTACAGCATTTACAGACATGCACATTTCATTAACTACCAGTCTAGTTTGGATCTAAACTATTCAAATTCTTAACCTTTATCTTCAGGCAACAGGGCACACTTGAACATTCACAGACTTGCAAACCCTCAGGCGGAACATCATTCCTGAGGCCTTCAACTGCAGACCATATGGTGCACAAACCCAACTGTGCGAGTGCTGAATCCTAGCCAAGCAATTTAGGTTGATGGATACAAAAACAAAAAAAACATGTTGTTCATATCTAAACAGCACCGAAATACGGACAAATTACTGGAATATTTTTTTTTTATATTTTCACCAACTGCATATTGTAATAATAAAAAATAAAAAAAATTAAACCAATACAAAACCTACCCCTTTACTGAATTAATTGATGTATGCAATCAAACTGAGGGTATAAAGATCATATTTAGAGGTTTTCATCACATTTAATTATATACTTAATGCTGTGATTGAAAATGATTGTATTGTATCTTTAAGCCATCAGAGTAGCCACTGTTTATATAAGCAGTTAAAAAAAAAAAATAAGTAAAAATATCAGAGGCAAGGCATCATAGCTAGTCTCCAAGGCATGGGACCTGAACAAGACAGAATCTTTGCACTGTATAAAAAGGAAATTCCTGCAGCTTTTAAAAGACACAAAGGGGCTCCTGAGTGGCGTATCTGGTAAAGGCGCTCCGAGTGGAGTGCAGAATGTGCCCTATAGAATGGAGGTCGCCGGTTTGAGTCCAGGTTATTCGATTGTAGATGGGAGCTCCCAGCAGGCATTGCACAATTAGCCAAGCCCACCTGCCTGTAAGCTGCCCAGAGCTGCGTTGTGCTCTGATGGTGCACCTCTGAGGGGCTGAATGGTGAGTTGCGGTGAAAAAAAAAGCAGTCGGCTGACGTCACACGCTTTGGAAGTCAGTGTGTTCGTCTTCAACGCTCCTGAGTCAGCACGGGGGTGGTAGTGGTGAGCTGAGCCTAAAAATAATTGGATATGCCAAATTGGAAGAAAATAATAAAATGATTGGAGATTATTAAATTTATATATAAAAAAAGACACAAAATGCCACCTGCTCTCAAATGTACAGATTTCCCTGGCGGGAGCACTGATCACACAGTGGTAGGCCCATTCTGACCTGACAGCTCTGTTTTCAGAATAGGAATCTTGTCTTGTACTGTGCAGCAATATTAGCTGCCCCAGTATGAGCGATGATATAAATTTGAGTTGTACCAATGTGGTTCTCTTAAAGGTCATTTTAAGACACAAACAGTATTGTTTATATTAGAGCAGTAGTAAAAAAAAAAAAAAAAAAAAAAAAAAAAAACAACAACAAAAAAAAACTATGCTTGTGACACCCTGTCTATAGTCATCAAAATAATAGAAATCTTTAGAAAGAAAGAGAGAGTGTGTGCACACACATTTATATATATATATATATATATATATATATATATATATATATATATATATATATACACACACACACACATATATATATATATATATATATATATATATATATATATATATATATATATATATATATATAGATAGATATATATATTTCTTAAAAAGTAAATCGCTGCAACCCTCATGGGTTCACTTTAACAAAAACGGTTTGCTCAACATAATATTCAAACAATACAAGTGGATTTGTAATGACAGATATTAGATTTTAGTGAATGCTGCACAGAGGGCTAGAGTATGAGCCTTATCTCTCTATGCAAGCTCTTATTAAAGAAGCCAAGATACATGTCTTCCCCTTTTTCTTCTAATTTCCTGTGTGAGGTCTGATTACTTGAACATGAATCTCGACCCTCCAGCCTTCATCATCCACCCAGGCATGCATCATTAGACACCACGATCCCTAACTGAATTCACGACAAGCACAGTTACAGCTCCCTTCTATACTGTAGGGGACTGGCTTGAAAACCAAGCGAATATTAAGCCTTCTTTTTAGCCCATGTGGTGTTCAGGCTTAACACAGATACAGTATTTGAATACAAGTCAGTTAACTGGATTTGGAGCTAGTCGCCACAGGCAAACATCAGTCTAATGTGAATATAGCACAATGCTGGGTGTGGAATACGAGTCCAACACTAGCCTGATGATTTTTCGGTCATACGATCCCTTTTGAATTGGTAATACAGGTAGTAATATTTATCCAACATAACTACGCTTACCGGCACAGAGGGATCATTAAAAATGTATATGTAAATTTCCAATGACAAAGTAAAATAAGGGTGACATGAATATTTCATCACCTTGTCATTCACAAGCTTACCGTTACAAACCAGTCTTGTGGGAAGAAGGTCTGGGTATTGATGATGGAACCTGAAGTACAAGGGTTTACCCACAGTACTTTAATGCTGCCTAGTTTATCGGGGTGACAGGGATCTCCACAGCCTACGTGTTTGTGAATTATTGAGGGTGAAGCACACACTGCGTAGTTGCTATATACTTGGTAGTCTAAATTAAAAAAGCATAGATGTGCCCTATAGTCTCCAGTTCAAGTCCAGGCTATTCCTTTGCCAACCGAGGATGGGGGCTCCCAGGGGGCTGCACTCAATTGGCCGAGCGCTACCCGGGGGGAGGGAGGGCTAGGTTGGCTAGGGTGTCCTCAGCTCACCACGCACCAGTGACCCCTGTGGTCTGGCCGGGCGTCTATGGGCTTGCCTGTAAGCTACCCAGGTCTGTGTTGTCCTCTGAGGCTGTAGCTCCGGGTGGCTGCATGGTGAGCCTGCATTGTGTAAGGAAGTGGGCAACTGACAGCACACGTTTCGGAGGACAGCATGTGTTCGTCTTCACCCCTCCCGAGTCAACGGAGGGATGGTAGCGGTGGTCTGAGCCTAAAAATAATTGGACATTACTAAATTGGGGAGAAAACAATAAAAAATAATTGTCAAGCACTAAATAAAAAAAAATGTAAAAAAGGAATGGCAGTCTTACCACTGCAAGATTTCTCAAGCAAGCTTTTCCAAACAGCAAAGAGTTAATGTGTTCTATATCAAGCAGAACAGTAGATGTAACACAGGTTCTGGAACACAGCTTCTGTGCTCCTGCCCCAATAATTACTGCATGCAGACACATTCCTGACATCCTGATAGCAGCAAGTGAAGGGAGAGAGCAGCAATGTGCATCAATGAGTCACAGCAAGACAGGAAATCTCAAGCACATCCACCCTTCCTTCCTGCTCTACCAGCTCAATGCAGCGCCAGGCAGCGAGCAGGGCACAGTACTGATATGCGAGGCAGAGTGTGCAGTACCCCGGCTTTACACTTACTTTGCAAGAATTGCATAAGGAAACCATTATAGCATGCGTTACACAACATATCCTACCAATGAATAGTTGTTTATTACAAATGAGTCACAACAAAAAAAGTACAATTGCAAAACAAAGAAGTGTACATTAAAAGTCAGAAAACCGAAGAAGCAGCTTTTGTGTTTAATAATTGGAGCATGTAACAGAGATTTTGTTCTGTATGTATTTTACACACGCAAAAACTTGCCAATTTGCTTTGTGGGTGTGGCAGAGCAAAGCTCTGCCGTTTAGAAATTGGCAGGGATGGGGTTTATTATGTTCAGGTGGCTGGGGTTGATTAGTTGATTAAATGATTAACTTAATTAACAATCAATCAGCGCCCAGCCACCTGACATAAAAGGAGGCCTCTACTTCTCATTTGGGAGGAGGGAGCTAAGGAAGCAGGTTGGTGGTTTTTGGTTTGTTTGTATTTTTGAAATTTTGAATCCAGTGAAGGCATCGCCCAGCCTGGAAACCTTAGTTTTGTAAACTTGCTTTTTGTGTTGCTTTATTTGTGTTTGAATCCTTTTGTTTTGCCCTTGTGCACTTTTATTTTGTGTTATTTATAATAAAATCGTCATTTTTTTGAACTGCAGTCTGTCTCTGGGCCTCTATCCACTCGCCAGCCTGCCACAGTGGGTTTCCATTTATTTGTGGCTTTTTCACAACTGCGTTAAAGAAAGAAAAATCAATACCAGCTCTTGACAGAGAGCAAACATTTTGTTGACTCAACCTGAATGGTGGTATCGTTCCTTTGTGTGTGTTATAAAAAGGGGTGTCCCCCTCTTTCTGACCTCTGAATAGGAAATAGAAAACCAGGAACCTCCATGGTCCCAGAGGAAATCAATTGTGTGGTCTCATCTTAGTTCCTAGAGGACTATAAACCACAGTACAAAACCACTGTAATCTACTGCTGCTGTAT